>NC_041228.1:41223659-41271654 GCF_002837175.3 Physeter macrocephalus
GCACAGGCTCCGGATGCGCAGGCTCAGTGGCCATGGCTCACGGGCCCAGCCGCTCCGCGGCATGTGGGATCTTCCCGGACCGGGGCACGAACGCGTGTCCCCTGCATCGGCAGGCGGACTCTCAACCACTGCGCCACCAGGGAAGCCCGAGTTTCATTCTTTATGTTAAGAGTCAGGCTGGCCTGTTGGCTTTTATATGACACCTTGAGTATCTAAAGGGTCTGAGAGGGTCTGCGCCAGACCACAGCTGGTTAAATCTCCCCAGACAAGAATACTCCACACACCTCCTCCAACTTCTCCATGGCCCTCAGGGATCAACTAACTTCTCCTCGGTCCATTTTGTTTTGTTAGATGTTTTTTATTATATATATGTTTTCTTTTTCTTAAATCTCATTAAAGGAAATTTGGAAAATATAGGCAAAAGTAGGAAAAAATCATGCTAAAACCTATCATTCAAACAGTTACTATTCACATTTTGTATTTTCTTCCAACTTTTTTTCTATGCATAGGCTTTTTGCTTGTTTTTACATACTGCGTGTACGTTATTTTGTTTGTTTGTTTGTTTTGCGGTACGCGGGTCTCTCACTGTTGTGGCCTCTCCCGTTGCGGAGCACAGGCCCCAGACGCGCAGGCTCAGCGGCCATGGCTCACGGGCCCAGCCGCTCCGCGGCATGTGGGATCCTCCCGGACCGGGGCACATACCCGCGTCCCCTGCATCGGCAGGCAGACTCTCAACCACTGCGCCACCAGGGAAGGCCTGTACAAGTTATTTGATTAGCCTAATATGCTCATACACATTTTCTTATGCTATTATTTCATTCATTTTGAAACATTTATTAAAAATCTACTCTGGGCCTCCACTGTACCAGTTGCTAGGATTCCAGAGTGAACAAGTACCTGTGCTCCACGTCCTCAAAGAACTTATTCTTTAGTGGTAAAGACATTTAAACAAACAAAAATAATCACAAATCAATATATAATTATAAAATATGATAACTGCTGTTGTATTAATAAGGATATAGGCTCAGCTGCTCAAATAAAGGCACAAAATAACACTGCTGTAAACAAAGTAGACATTATTCTTCTTTGAAGTAGCAATTTGGGTGTAAGCAATCTGGGGTTGCATGGAGATTCCAGGGTCCCAGAGACATAGGCTCTTCCAGTCTGGCTGTTCTATCATCTGAAGAGGTGTAATTCTCACCTGCGTGTCCAAGATGGCCCATTGCTAGTTCCACATGCCAGCCAGCAGCGAGAGTGAAAGGGGAAGGGGCAAGATGCCCTTCTCTTTCAGACAGGAGTTCTTTAATCATTTTTGTGCCATGGCATATATGTGCTTCTTTAAGCGTTAAATAATAAGATTTAGCAGTGAGTCTAATTTCAGGTTTCATAGTGGTGATGAACATAAACAATATTGAAAAACTATTTGTGATTTCATTTGGTGACAAGATCACAGTTACTCCCAATACTTTTGTGCTTTGTTGCCTATATTCATAACCAAAGCCAATGTTAAATTTTAGTTAGCAGTTAGTAAAAACAGATGTAGCTTTTTTTTTTTTTTTCCTATTCAAGGTCACAGACCCCTGTGAATTCTGTCCACAACTTCCTTGAGTTAAGAACCCTCTGCTTGGGCTTCCCTGGTGGCGCAGTGGTTGAGAGTCCGCTTGCCGATGCAGGGGACAGAGGTTCGTGCCCCGGTCCGGGAAGATCCCACATGCCGCGGAGCGGCTGGGCCCGTGAGCCATGGCCGCTGAGCCTGCGTACCAAAAAAAGAACCCTCTGCTTTAAGGGCACAACCCTGAATTTGCACGTACCGCATCTGCTCATATCCCATAGGTCAGAATTTAGTTTACTACGGTGGAAGCTGGAAATAGTCTTTATTCCAGGCTGCCATGTGCCCAGTTAGAAATCAAGGGCCCTATTATTATTGAAAATGAGAGGAATGGATATTGGGGAACCACTAACAAAAAAGAACCAGATACTATGAAAGAGTTTAAAAGGGAGTCCTAATCCAGATTATGGGGTCAGGAAAAGTATCTCTGAGAAAGTGACAGTTAAGCTGAGATCTGAAATAAAATTCATAGTAATAGTAACAATACCTGTTACTTAGTGGGTGCTTACCATGTACTAGGCATTCTTCTAGATATTCATCCAGTCTCACAACAGTCATATTCAGTTTAGGGTGACTGTTCTGGTTTTAGCACTGAAGGTCCTGCATCCTAGGAAACCCCTTGGTCTGGGGCAAACTGGATGGTTGTCACTCTACTGGTACTATTGTTATCATCCCCATTTTACAGAAAAGGAAACTAAGGCATGAAAAGGTTAAATAATTTGCTAGTAATTAGCAGAGGCAGGATTTACACCTAGGAAGGCTGCTCCAGAGCTCACCTGCTTAACTACTGTGTTAGTTTGGTAGGGTGGCTTAAACAACAGAAATTTATTTTCTCACAGTTCTAGAGTCTAGAGGTCCAAGATCACAGTGTTAGCAGAGTTGATTTCTTCTGGCCTCTCTCCTTGGCTTGTAGATGGCCACCTTCTTCCTGTATCTTCACATGGTCTTCCCTCTGGGTGTATCTGTGCCCTCATCTCATCTTCTATGAGTATGCCAGTCATATTAGATTAGGACACACCCTAATGATCTCATTTTACCTTGAATTACCTCGTTCAAGATGCTCTCTCTAAATAACAGTCATATTCTGAGGTACTGGAGGTTGGGACTTCAACATACCAATTTGCATGGGGACATAATTGAGCCTGTAACAACTGCTATATAATACTGCCAGGCAAAGGGGGTGAGGGTGGGGTAGTGTCTCACAAGAGGGAGCTGCATGTACAGAAGTCCTGAATCAGTAAAGGGTTCAGCACACTCAAAGAACAGAGTGAAAGCCTGCGTAGCTGGCACTTACTGAGTGTGCAGGAGGGTGGACCATCTGAGACTGGAGAGGTCTCAGATGGTGATGTGACGTTTTGTAAGCTAGCTTGAGATTGGAGGATTTTATCTTAAGTGCCCTGAGAAGCCACTTAAGGAATTAAAGCAGGGGGTTGACATAATGGGACGTAGATTTTAAAAGACAACTCTGATGACTGTTTGGAGAAGAGATTTGAAGCAGGGAGATGGGTTAGGAGTTCATGGCTGCAAACTGGGCCAGAGCTGTTGGTGACTTGGACAGGTGTAGTAGTGGAGATGGAGAAAAGTGGGTGGATATCAGACATGTGGTGAAGATGGCACCAGCAGAACACAGAAGGGGTCAGGAAAAAGATACTGCCTGCTTCTTCCGCCTGGCAGAACCCTCTCTGTGCGTTTATCGGAGGAGCCGGGTACCATCCTCAGTCCACAGAGGAACATCCAATGAGCTAATGAACTTAAGCATAGTGTTTCGACTTGCATCACCAGTGACTGGTCCAGGACTGTGCATGTTTTCCTGCTCTGGCCAAGGACACTAATGGAAAAGTCCACTATGGGGTTTCTGAGAAAAAAGCCTCACTACTAAAAGGAGACATAAGGTACAATATACTACTTATGAAACACTCTTGCCAAAAAGATTTAATGTAAATCTAATTAAGCTTCTAAATCTAATTTTGAAGCTTATAAGGAATACAAAGACAAGAGGAACAAGATAAATGATAACGTGGGGAAACATATCAGAATAATTCAAAAGAAAAACTCAGTGAGAAGACAAACTGGGAGAATGTTCTAAATTAAAAAGAACCAAAGAAATATAAACCAAGTGCAATGTTTGAAATGTGATTGGATTCTGGCTTGAAAAAGATAAGCTATAAAACACATTTTAGGGATAACTGAGGAAATTTGAACTTGGGACTGGACATTAAGTAGATGTTAGGGGATTACTAATTTTTCCTCAGTGTGATATTGTGGTTCTACAGGAGACATCTACAGGAAATATAGGCTGAATTATGTAGGGGTAGAGTGTTGTGATATCTGCAACTTATTTTCCAATGATACAGGAAACAAAATATAAATATGTATACACATATCAATCACAGAGTGAAGAAGAGAGATGAAGCAATTGTGGCATGTGGCAAAATGTTATCAGTTGCTGAATCTAAGTGGAGGGTATATGGGTAGTCATTGCATCACTCTCAGCTTTTCAGAATGTTTACAGTTTTTCAAAATAATACCTCTCCTTCCTCTGGATTTCTGAATGAGACACCTGTAACTGAAGCAATCATCCTGCAGCCATGAGCAAGACTAGTCTGAGGATAAAGCTGAAATGCTGGCATGGCTCTGGGTCCCTGCTGACATTAGTGAGTAGATGCATTTTCAGCCACCAGAGCTGCCCTTCCTCAGAACTTTTTGTTCCGTGAAATAATCCATATTCCTTACTATTTAAGCCATTTTGAATTGAGCCATTATCTCTAGTGGAGACAGGAAAAAAAGACTGAAAATAGAGTAGTCAAGAAGGCAGCAGGGGGCTTCCTTGGTGGCGCAGTGGTTGAGAGTCCGCCTGCCGGTGCAGGGGAACCGGGTTCGCGCCCCGGTCTGGGAGGATCCCACATGCCGCGGAGCGGCTGGGCCCGTGAGCCACGGCCGCTGGGCCTGCGCGTCCGGAGCCTGTGCTCCGCAACGGGAGAGGCCACAACAGTGAGAGACCCGCGTACTGCAAAAGAAAGAAAAATAAAAAGAAAAATAAAAAAAAAAGAAGGCAGCAGGGAAGCCAGGAGACAGTGGTGTTACAGATATAAATTGTTAATTCACATACAAGTTTGCCCTCTGTTTTTAAAAATATTATAACATGAATTTTCCCATATTATTAAGATTTATTGATACATATTTTTATTTAACATGTTTGAATAGGTAATATATTCCTGTGGTAGATTAAATATGACCACAGTTTTTTTGCAGCTACTCTCATTAAGAGGTAGAGTCTGTTTCCCACCCCTAGAATATGAGCTGTCTTTGACCTTTGCTTTGACCAATGGAAGATAACAGAAGTGACGTTGTGCAGGTTCCAGAGCCCGCACTTCAGAAACCTGCAGCCTCTGCTTTCCCCTCTTGAACACTTCTCTGAGTCTGCCATTAAGGAAACTGATTTAACCTATTAGAGGAGAAGAGGTCACGTGGAAGAAAACCAGGCAAGAGCCAAGACCAACTGCCAGGCATATGAAAGAAGTCCATTTGGACCTTTGTTCCCACCAGATCTCCCAGTCGAGTTCCACAACGTGACTGAGGCCAGGTAAACAAGCAGAAGGGCAACCCAGCCAACCCACAGAACCAGGAGAATTCATAAATCGTTGTTGTTATAAGTCATCCAGTTTTGGGGTGGTTTGTTACACCGCAGTTGAGTACTAATGCAATTTCCATGGTGCAAAATATTTTAAATATAAAAATATACAAGTGGGCTTCCCTGGTGGTGCAGTGGTTAAGAATCCGTCTGCCGATGCAGGGGACACAGGTTTGAGCCCTGGTCTGAGAAGATCCCACATGCTGCGGAGCAACTAAGCCCGTGCGCCACAACTACTGAAGCCCGCACGCCTAGACCCCGTACTCCGCAACAAGAGAAGCCACGGCGGTGAAAAGCCCGCGCACCACAAGGAAGAGTAACCCCTGCTCGCCGCAACTAGAGAAAGCCTGCGCACAGCAGCAAAGACCGAACGCAGCCAAAAATAAAATAAATAAAATAAATAAATTTCAAAAAAAAAGAGAGAGACAGATTACTTCTCTCTTGAGGACCAACACCTGCATTCCTATAAAAAAATATATATATATACAAATAAGGACTTGAAGAGACATTTGTACACCCATAGTCAGAGCAGCATTTTTCACAATTGCCAAGCAACCCACATGTTCACTGACTGATGAATGGATTAAAAACCTGGTATACACATACAATATACACAAAATACAATGGTATTTTGGTATATGATACTTTCCCAACGATATTAATCAATGTGATCCCCTTTAGCAGCATCCTTAAAAAGGAAGGAAGGAAATTCTGACACACGCTACAACATGGATGAATCTTGAGGATATTATGTTAAGCAAAATAAGTCAGTCACAAAAGGACACATACTACCTGATTCCTCTTATATAAGGTACCTGGAGTAGTCAAATTCATAGAGATAGGAAGTAGAATGCAGAGGGAGGAATGGGGCATCACTGTTTAATGGGTACAGAGTGTGTTTTGCAAAATGAAAAGAATTCTGGAGATGGAAGGTGGCAAAGGTTGCACAACAATGTGAATGTACTTAATGCTACAAAACTGTATGCTTAAAAATGGTTAAGATGGTAGATCACAGCTTTTTCCCAGTTTGTTTTTGGTTTTTCTTGTGGAATCTTGCCATGTAGAAATTTTGTAATATATTTTTATATAGTCAGACTTATCAATATTTACTTTTATGGCTTCTTTTATGTCATCATTAGAAAGGCCTTCCTGATTTAAAAATTTTTTTAATAATTTTTCTCCCTTGTTTTCTTCTAGTACTTTGGTTCCTTCTATAGGGCTTCTACAGGTCCAATTTATATATGTGTGTGTGTGTGTATGTATTTATTTTGGAGGGAGTAATGTTACAGAGGCATGGATCCATCTTTTTTCTTTATATCTATCTAGTTGCCTTACCATCATTTATTCAGTAGCCCACCTTTTCCTCCTTTGATTTGAGATGCTTCCTTTTTCACAGAGTAAACTCATGTATGTGTTTTGTGTCTATACTCTTCCATTTGTCTCTCTATTAACATTCTAGTGCCACGCTCTTTTAACCATTGACGGCTTAAAATATGTTCCCATATATATCTGGAACTATTAGTCCTGATTGCTCTTATCCCTTCCCAGAGCTTTCCTGGCCATTCTTGTTTATTTTTTCATTTGACTTTTTGGATCAGTTTTTTCTACTAAAAAAATTCTGAAGGTATATTTATTGGAATTATGTTAAATTTGTAGCTAACATATTTTCTCCAATTTTTGTTTTTATAAATCATTCTTAGATAAGCCATTATATTTAGTTGAATCGTTTCCCATAGCTGTAATTATTGCCTTATGATAAATTTCTAGAAATAAAATGTGAGCTTTTGAGATATCTGTCATTGCCAAAATTCTTACCAAAGAAATTATATACTCCTACAAACTGTGGATGAAAATGATAGATTTATTAAATTTTTAAAAAAGTCTTGCTACTCTCATAGGCAAAAAGTGGTATCTCACTTTTAATTTTCACTTATCTGATTATTAGTGAGATAGAAAATTTTTTGTTTGCTACCTATTTGTATTTAATTTTCAGTGATTTAATATTAACATCATTACCCATTTTTTTGTTAAAAATCTAAGTTTTATTTCAAAGTACAACTTTCCTTATGTATTTTAATGCTGATGGTCTTAATGTTTTTCTTTTGAGTGTATATGTTTATATATATTATGTCTATCAAATCTATTTTAAGTGTTTATCATATTTTATCATTTTTATTTTATTATATTTATCATATTTATATTTTATATTATATTTATATTTTATCATATTTAAATGTTTATCAAACTTTTGCAGTTTGTTTACTTTTTGTTGTTTACTGCATGTTTTATTGTATGTAATTTTTTAATTTTAAAAGTTGTATAGGACCTCCCTGGCGCTCCAGTGGTTAAGACTCCAAGCTTCCAATGCAGGAGGTGTGGGGTCAATCCCTGGTCGGGGAACTAAGATCCCACATGCCACGGGGCACAGCCAAAAAAAAAAAAAAAAAAAAAAAGTTGCATATATTCACTGAATAAATTAAATAATACAGAACCATTTGTTTATACTGAGAAAGACATTCCCATACAGAAGTCAGAGGTGGAGGGGAGGCAGAGCGACTATGGAGAAGCCAGTAGGTGGGCTCCTGAGGTTGTCTGGGCATGAGATTATTGTGGCTTGGACTGGGATTGTGGCACAGAGATAAAAAGAGGTGGACAGATCAATATGTAATTTGGAGGTTGACTTACAGACTGATCAATGGGAGGAGGTAATGAAGAAAAGAGAGAAATAAATGATGGCCTAGATTTTTGGCATAAGCAACTGGTGGAATGGGGGTATTTTTTCACATTCCTGAGCTAAAGAATGTGAAGCCTTTATGGGGTGATTAAGGGTATTTTGGTATATGATACTTTCCCAATGATATTAATCAACATGTGATCCCCTTTAGCAGCATCCTTAAATATGGACTGACACACCCCTCAACTCTCTGTGGCTGCTCTCTTGGACCTGCCATGTTTTAATGCGCCTGCCTACTTTGTAGGAATCTTCTTTTTATGTTTGCAAAGTGTTCTTGAGTTTGTCACGCATTCTCTTTGATGACTTCTTTCTAGGTACTGACGTGGGCTAACGTCTTCTATTCCCCAGTCAGTGGGAGCTTCAGAAGGAGTGTTTTGGGCACCAGAGGATCGCAACACAGGCTGGGTGGCACTCCTCAGTGCTTTCTGCGGTTATCAGATTGTTGCAGTGAGGGCCCTCGGGCAGTTCCTGAGAGCTGGTGCTGTATAACTCACCGCCGTCTTTTATTTCAACATTAGGGTCATCAAGGGAGAACTTGGTTTATGAGTGTGTGGCCTGGAATAGCTAGTCTGGAACTAATCAGTAAAAACGGCGTCAGCGGTTTTATTGTTGGTGTTGCTATTGTACAGAACAGTGCCCAGTGAAGCTTCTAGTCTGCCTTGAACTCCACAAACAGGTTCAGAGAACACCGTCATTTCAGAACATCATGGCAATGTCAGAGGAAGAAATAAAGTTCTAGGGGAAGAAAGAAAGTTCATTGCCTCTGACCCTTGCGCCCCAGTAGAATCAGTCTGATGCCTGTGTATGACTGCTCTCCCTCAATGACCCAGAAGAGACATCCCTGACTTCCTGCCAAAAGGACACACAGAGAGCTGCTTCTCTGAGAGTGACAGTGGCTTGTGTGGAGCTGTGTTTTCTAACAACCAGTAGCATGTGCTAACAAGGGAAAAGGTAGTCTTGGAACAGCTTTTCTGGGCAAAACTTACTGATCCTTCTAGGGAAACAGCAGTCTAGGGCTTTCAAAAATTACATTCTAGCTAATCCACAATTCTATTGCATAACCAAAGGTCACACCTGCAGGCAAATTAAATGTTTGTCACTAAGGATATTTCCATCTGGCAAACAAAATACTGTGGGATTATGCTACTCCCTCTTCCTGGAATGTGCTTGTGTGCTGTATCTTCAAGGAGGCCATTTGGCCACACTCCCAAATCCCCAACCTTCGACCAGTCACCTCCTGCCTCCTCAGGTGCCCGAGAGAGAGCTATGCAGGGGGACAGTCCTGGCCAATGAACACTGTTTATTACTCTCTTTATACAAGTCCCACTGCTGAGCTTGTCTGGATCACTTCAAAGGCAAAAAGAGCCATAGACAAATCCAACAAAAATGGTGGGACCCAAGACCTAGATCAAAGGGATAAAGCTGCAACTGAAGTTTTATTGAGTTTGTGGGTACCAGAAGAAGCTCTCGAGCTCGTCCTTATCACCAAAAGTCCCAATACCCTTTCCCACCTCATAAACGTCCACTCCTCACACATTGAACCCCAATTCAAATGCCTCTTCCTTTCTGAATTTTCCCTGACTGCAGCCACATCCAAGAGAAATGAGTGGTTCTTTCATTTGTGATTCAACAGCAATCTGTGTGTGTTTCTCTTTGATCACTTTACTAGGTCTTATTGTGGTAATCTGTTTACATGGCCCTCTTCCCAGTCTCCAAAAGTAGACTCTGTTTTATTCCTCTTTTTATTTCCAGTACCTGGCTGAGTGCCCAGCATTGGGAGGTGTTCAGTGTATTGTTCTGATGCCAGTGCCATGTTTTTTTGGCACTGGCATCAAGGTACCTGGTTGTGCAGTTTGTGCACTGCACAAACATGCCTGGGAGTGGGGGTGAGTGGGGCTGGTGTATGGTGGTCTGGGGCTGCCAAGAGCGAGGGGAGCCTTCCCCTCACACAGAGGCACAAGTTGGCAGGGCTGCATGAGCCCTGAGGGGGGCATCTCCTAATTTGCACCAAGATGCTGTATAGGCTTGCACTCTTCCTTATTGGAAGAGCAAACCAGCCACTTTAAGAATGGCAGAATGTGAAGAAATTCAAGCTTGAAAGGAATAGTTCCCCTTGTGAAAAGTTTCCACTACTCATTTAATAGTCAACCAGTGACCTGATTTTGGAGAACTTATTGTCAATTACGAATAAGAAGAACTTGAATGCACCATGCTTTTCAGTGTAGTGTACTTATCCTCAATTACTATTTTTTTAAATACACAACTATACAGTTTTAGTCCTGAAAGAATGTTATCTACTGATTTTTTTTTCTGAGCATTTTAATGCTGGCTATATGCTTACTATGGACTAGGCACTAGAAATTGTAATAAAACTGGCCAAAGTCAAACACTTAATTGGTGATGAGTTTCTCATTTGCTAAAAAGGTGTCTATCATACATTTCTATCAGAAACAGTAAGAGAGGGACTTCCCTAGAGGTCCAGTGGTTAAGACTCCACACTTCCACTGCACGGGTCACGGGTTCAATCCCTGGTCAGGGAACTAAGGTCTCACATGCCAAGTGGCGTGGCCAAAACCAAAAAACAAAACAAAAAAGAAATAAGAGGCAAAGTGGTCACTGTGTTAGTGCAATTGCAGTTTTATCCATTTTGCTCTTCAGTTTCCACTGTGGCCTTATATTGCCAATTTTTCAATGAAGAAGCTGCTGATTCTTTAGTTTGTTTGTTTCTCTCTGTGTTCTCACCCACCTACCACAAATATACCATCAACCATTCTGGGGATAACACTGCTAAATACTCCACAAAATTATGTCTGTGAAGAAGGAAGATAGATGGTGGCCCCTGCACAAGACACAGACATGACCTGTCACGGTTGTCATGTGGTTATGGTGAGTTGCCTCTGCATAAATTGTTTTGAATCAGAATTAAAAAATCAAAGTTTGAAAATAGTTTGCTTTTCATATATATTAGAGATGATTCCAGGTTATCCCTCTGATAATGTCATTCCAATATGGGAGAGAAAAGAATGGAGTTTCAGTTTTGTACCAGAAATTGCAAATACCTTCCTAAGCCACAGCCCCTAAATCAAGCGCCCTGGGGGGAATGGGGTCTTTGTGAACAATGCCACGGATAGGTAGGGGGAAATAGTTAGTACCCCAAGAGCTTATGATGTCATTTATTTTTCTTCTTGTCTTCTTTCTTCATCTCTTCCTGTTTCTTCTCTTCTTCTTTTCTCTTTTGGCACCCACATTGGGTTGCCACCCACAACTGTTCCAAGATCAGTTCGATACAATTTGTATTTAAAGAGCATCTTTACACATGTGTTTTTATCCCGGTGTCTGGGATCTACATTCCTTCTTTCCCATTTCCACACACATTCTTCCCAGGTGTTTTCTTATCTGCTCCCACACTACTAGATTGGGAGCACCTTCAGGAAAGGAAACAAGTCTTGATCTTACTTATTTTTACTCCCTGGATTTATAGTAGAGTACGTAGTTGCTCAATACGTCTTTTTAAATGAAAGTTAATGAATGAAGGCATTAACGAATGAATGGAGGTAATAAGTGACAAGAAGCCTTCCACTCTGTGATGTTTTATTTAAAAATTCTGAAACAAACGTCAAAATAGTAACATTTTCTAAATTAGGGTGGTAGACAGGAGTATACATTATCTTATTCTCCATAATATTTTTCATATTTGAAATTTTCTGTGATATTTAAAAACCAGGATGAGTAATGAAGGTGGTAGCAATATGATAAAAATGCCTTTCTTCAGAGATCTCATCACTTAATTAGGGAATTGTTCCAAGAGCACATGATTGCAGAAGTCTATTGGACTGTGAATTTTTAGGAGTTGACTGGCTAGCTATTAAAAAGAAAGCAGGAAGTAACTCTAAACCTAGAAAAGCAGGAGTTGACACCACTTGTCCAGTTTGCAGGGTATCCTAGGAATCAGCAGATTAAGCACTTCTGGTATTTTTTAATACATATCCAGCCTCTATGAACTATGAAATATAGTTAATAAGAACTGGATGGATCTAGGCAGCATGGTATTGGCTAGCTATATACCTGGGGGATGGTAGAAAGCCTGTTGAGAACTATGGCAAAATATCTCTGTTTGCTCCTTCAGGCCAAACAGGTCTACTCTTCCTCTTCTCCATCCTACTCTCTGCCTGGAATATTGACCCTGTATGGACCACATTAGTGGCTGCTTATGACTCTGCTTTCTGGTTGGGTTCAGCTAGAAGTCAAAGGAAGGCAAGAAGGAGAAGGAGGTCAGGTTGCTTAATCCCTTTGTTTCCTTCCTATAAAGTTGCCTCCAGCTGGCTGTGTTTCTTGAATAAAGGTCACTGCTCCTCTCATATAGAGTGGCAGCGCTACATGACTCTGTGTCTCTGTCTCTGTCCCTCTCTCTCTGTGTGTGTCTGTCTCTTGGGTCCAGGAAACATCTCTTCTCCTCATCTCTTTGGGCCTGGGTATTAAAGGCTCATTAAGAAGTGCCAGATGCCTGCACACACACACACACACACACACACACACACACACACACACACACCTTTGAAAACAGTCCCTTTGTATATAAAACATCCCAAATTAGCCTCTTCTGAATGTGCCATCTGTTTTCCCTTGGGAGTCTGATTAATCAAAGGCCTAGACCACAATGTCCAAGTTTTACCTCTTCACCAGTGGTTAGTACCCAGGTTTCTGTCCTTCACTTAGCAGATGCCAGGAGAGAACTTCAGAGAATTACCTTTAAATACTAAACTCCTGTATATAGCTGGTGTCCTCAGCTCTTTCTAAACCATCTTTTTTTTTTGGCTGCATTGGGCCTTCGTTGCTGCGTGCAAGCTTTCTCTAGTTGCTGCGAGCAGGGGCTACTCTTCATCACGGTGCATGGGCTTCTCATTGCAGTGGCTTCTCTTGTTGCGGAGCATGGGCTCTAGGCGCGCAGGCTCAGTAGTTGTGGCGCACAGGCTTAGTTACTCGTGCCATCTGTTTTCCCTTGGGAGTCTGATTAATCAAAGGCCTAGACCACAATGTCCAAGTTTTACCTCTTCACCAGTGGTTAGTACCCAGGTTTCTGTCCTTCACTTAGCAGATGCCAGGAGAGAACTTCAGAGAATTACCTTTAAATACTAAACTCCTGTATATAGCTGGTGTCCTCAGCTCTTTCTAAACCATCTTTTTTTTTTGGCTGCATTGGGCCTTCGTTGCTGCGTGCAAGCTTTCTCGCGTCGCAGCGAGCAGGGGCTACTCTTCATCACGGTGCATGGGCTTCTCATTGCAGTGGCTTCTCTTGTTGCGGAGCAGGGGCTCTAGGCGCGCAGGCTCAGTAGTTGTGGCGCACAGGCTTAGTCACTCCACGGCTTGTGGGACCCTCCTGGACCAGGGCTCAAACCCGTGTCCCCTGCATTGGCAGGCGGATTCTCAACCACTGCGCCACCAGGGAAGTCCCCTTTCTAAATCTAATCATCTTCTTTCCTACCACAAAGTTATAGAAACCAAAATGTTAAATTACTATGAAACACTTGAAAACATATTGTCAGCATGAAATAATGACAATCATCCTTTAATAAATTCTACCTTCCGATCACTTTTTGTCACTTTGTGATCTTCATATTTTAATACAGTAATATATGCAAATAATATTCAGGGGGGAAATCTAAATATTCATTCTACCATGTAATGATGAAAAGGGAATGTGTGTGATTTATTTAATTTGAAATATAATGGGGACTTCCCTGGTGGTGCAGTGGTTAAGACTTCGCCTTCGCCTTCCAGGGTGCGGGTTCAATCCCTGGTCAGGGAGTTAAGATCCCACATGCCTCACAGCCATAAAACCAAAACATAAAACAGAAGCAATATTGTAACAAATTCAATAAAGACTTTAAAAAAAAGAAAAGAAATAGTATGGAAAGCAACAAACAATGGAAATGTAAGTGTCTGGGATAATGTCCCTGAGGCTGGCCAGGGATGTCTGGCGATACCCAAACTCTTTAAGGCCTTCACACATGCCATTGCCTCTGCATGGAATACTCTCCCTGCCTCTCCCACTCTTCATCTGGCTAATTCCTATTTACCCTTCAGCATTCTGCTTTAATGTCACAACCTCAGATAAATCCCTGATCCTAATCTAAATTAACCCTCCACCTCCTGTCAGGTCTCTCTGATAGAACCCAGTTCTTTTCCTTTTTCATACTTATCACAATATAAAGTATATATTTATATATGTCTTCACTGTCCAATGTCCATCTCACCCATGAGCACAGAAACCAGGTTTGTTTGGTTCCCCCACTATATTTGCAATTCCTAACACAGTGCCTATCCATATTAGAGGCCCAAACAATAGTCATGTAATAAATGAATGCACAAAGTTCTTAGAAAGGAAGAGCCATTGAATTTATGAATTATAACTCGATTTATACTGCTGTTATCAAAGGTGGATTATTGGCATTCCTTCAGTTTAAGAGTATGTCCCTAGATAAGTTAAAATAAATGTATTTAGATATCTACTGTAGATTTGCATTTTATGAGTCATATTTTGTTCCAGGAAGGGAAAAGCCCAGCCAAGACTTTGCCATAAATAGTCTTTAAAAAAAAATAAGTCCTTTCTTAAAGTTATAATTAGATATACTAGGGTATACCTGCTGGTTTTGCCAGCACAGCTTCCTTTCTCCCTTCTTTAGGTTACAGAACCAAGGACCACCATCTGTGGCCTCTCCTGGGTTGTGCACTCCCCAACTCCAAGAGGTCCCGTTCACATACACTATAAGAAGAATTAGAGTTCTGAAGCTGTGCAGCATGGTGGCCCTGACATAACTCTTTCTGTTGGTAAACGCTCCTCACCCACCATATCATTCAACCTGTGGGTCAGCTGCCTTGCCAAAGAGGTGGACATGTGATCCAAGCCAGTCAATCAAAAAGCTCTCTCTAGAAATCACCATTGCTTACTGTAGGACTATATATAAATTGGGATTTCCAATACTAAGAAGCATGAAAGTCTAGACCTGCTAAGGGTTCTTTTGCCACATAACAATAAAAACCTATCTGCAAGTGAAATCAACATAGAGGAAGGCAGAACTGAAAGGAGAAAATGAATTGATGATAGGGGTTGACCCCCAGCTCTGCCTAAACTACTCATGGGCTTTTTGGTTATGTGATCTAATACGTTCCGTCCCTTGCTTAGTTGAGTTTGAGCTGAACCTCTGTTACTTACAACTCCAAGAGTACTGGCTAATACAGATACATAACTGAAACCATAAATTAGGAAATTGGACCTTGTTTTCTACTTAACAGAAACTAAATATGCTACTTGTGACAACAATGATGTCATTTCTCTGCCTATAGTCCTCCAATGGCTTCTCATCTTACCCAGAGAAAAAGCCAACTGTCCACACCCGGCCAGTCGGTCCCTACATGGTCTGACCTTATCCCCTCCCACTTTCCCCCCCTTTGCTCACTGTGCATCAAGAATCCTGACCTTGGCGATCCTTATACCTGCCAAGCACGCTCCCACCAGAGGGTATTTGCACTTGAGGTTCCCTCTGCCTGGTACATGCTTCTCCCAGTTCTCTGTTCATATGTGAACTTCCCTCATCACCCCATCTAAAAATCTTACTTTCCCTCTCTGTCCTAGGTTCCTAGGGGTTCCATAACAAAGTACCACAAACTGGGTGGCTGATTCAGCAGAATTTTATTGTTTCACAGTTCTGGAGGCTGGAAGTCTGAAATTAAGGTGTTGGCCGAGTTGGTTTGTTCTGAAGGCTGTGAGGGAGGATCTGTTTCATGCCTTGTTCCTAGATTCTGGTGGTTTGCTGGCAATCCCTGGCGTTCCTTGGTTTATAGAAGCATTGTCCAGATCTCGGCCTTCGTTTTCACATGGCATTCTCCCTGTGTGAATGTCTGTCACTGACCGTATCCTAATATCCCCTTTTTATAAGGACACCAGTCATATTGGATTAAGACCTACTCCAACGACCTCATCTTGACTTGATCATCTGCAAAGATACTATTTCCAAGCAAGGTCACATTCACAGGCTCTAGGACTTCAACATCTTTTGGCGGGACACAATTCAACCCATAACACTCTCTTATGCTACCTTATTTTTTCTTTATCGTATGTATCTGACATTATAAACTTATGTTTGTACTGATTTAATGTCTCTCTCTCCCTCAGCATAAGTCCCATGAACATGTAGATGTAATATTATAATCACAGTGTTTAAAACAGTGCCTAGTATACAGGCGGTAAGCAATCAAAACTTGTTAAATAAGTTAATACTATACAGGAAAATGGGCTCTCCTATTTTAAAATATAGAGTCTGAAACTTCTTTTTGGATAGTCAGCTATTTGAAGAGACTAATGCTTCTTAGACGGTTTTAATGTGTATATTAAGAGTCTAACACTCACTGGAGATGTATAAAAAAAATCACAGGGCTTCCCTGGTGGTGCAGTGGTTGAGAGTCCGCCTGCCAATGCAGGGGACACGGGTTCGTGCCCCGGTCCGGGAAGATCCCACATGCCGCGGAGCGGCTGTGCCCGTGAGCCATGGCCGCTGAGCCTGCGCGTCCGGGGCCTGTGCTCCGCAACGGGAGAGGCCACAACAGTGAGAGGCCCGCATACGGCAAAAAATTTTTAAAAATTAAAAAATCACAAACTAACAAATACCTTTCCTATGAAAATAGAAGGGCGGATAGAAACACTCTGAGGAAGAATGGAATTTGGGAGTGATAGGTTGAGAGGGGACATGTGAGAAGTGTTAGAAGTTGAATAAGGTTAAGAGTGGTCAAGCTCTGGCAAAATCTAACAGTAGCGATCTTTTTGCCTGACTTCATGATAAATGTATGCCAGTGGCCTTCAATGGAGTTACATTGTTTTCATTACCAATTGAAAAGTAATATTAATGTGAAAACAAATTTTGCCTGTTGCAGATATTAGAAGTGCCCCTCAGGCATTTATTGAGATGTACTATCTGTGTACAATCTTATCAAGTTGTATTATCATTATCTGTCTTTCATCTGATGCCCCCATTGGAATATGAGCTGAGGGGTAGGGGCCTGTGTGTTTGTTAGCCCACAGGTAGTCAAAAGACAAGTGATAAATTAAGTATATATGTATTTGCAGCATACACATACACAAAAAGAGTTAAGAGCCCTTACTTACATAAGGCTTTTTAGAAATCAATAAGAAGACAGATGACACAGTGGATCAAAGGAAGTGCAGTTGCCAGTAGGCAGGGAAATGCAAATTAAAATAATAACAAAATTGAATTTTTGCCCATCTGCTTGGCAAAAGTTGAAAAGATTGATAACTTCCAGGCTGGTGAGGGTGTGGATAATCAGTCATTCTCATACTTCTGGTTGTGGGATAGTACACAGAACTATATGTTCAAATTCAAAATACACTGACCTTTTGACCTAAAAATCCTACTTTTAGGAATCTCTCCTACAAAAAAGGCAGGCTTCAAAATAATACATATAAATAAAGCTCCAGAATTTCAACATGGGAAAGACATAGGGGTCCCATTTGGTTTTAAACAAATCAAGAATATGATATTTTTGTACTTCTGAGTTTATGTGGTAAAGTTCCTGCTCTCAACAGAATTAATTACCAATTAAATAGCAAAAGCAACATTTATCAAATGTCAACTGTAGGCAAAGGGTGTTGTTTGATTCCCTAACATTCTGTTTAGTCATGAATATTTAAGAAAGTAACTCCTCAGCTTCTACCAGTCTAAACCACCCTAAACCAGTCTCTGATGTACATGAACCATTAAGCCCCAAAGGTGAGCTTAGAAGGTGAGAAGTCAAATGGGCATGCATGTAAGGTAGTAAAAGTCTCAGCTTTTGCTTCCAAATGTCACTCCACTCCCAGCATCCCTAGTTGTTTGTGTGTATAATAAAAAGGGGAAAGTGCTACTTAGAACAAGAATTGACACAACTATGTTCTCATACTAAGGGAGTAGCTTAATATTTTATATTTATATCCAGGGAAGATACCAGGTAGGCCTCTTTGAATAGAAAAGATGACTCCTCCCACTAAAAAAGAAAAGTTATTTTTATCATACTGAAGTGCTCTGCCTAACAAAGTGAGAAAAACCTAGACTTTTCCTAGGGATAGGGAGGAGGTGAGGATCGGGGAAACAAGAGAGGTTTGAGGGACCCAATCCAAAAATGGGCAGAAGACCTAAACAGACATTTCTCCAAAGAAGATATACAGATTGCCAACAAACACATGAAAGAATGCTCAATATCACTAATTAGTAGAGAAATGCAAATCAAAACTACAATGAGATATCATCTCACACCGGTCAGAATGGCCATCATCAAAAAATCTACAAACAATACATGCTGGAGAGGGTATGGAATATTACTCAGCCATAAATAAAAAGAAACAAAACTGAGTTATTTGTAGTGAGGTGGATGGACCTAGAGTCTGTCATACAGAGTGAAGTAAGTCAGAAAGAGAAAAACAAATACCGTATGCTAACACATATAGACGGAATCTAAAAAAAAAAAAGGTCATGAAGAACCTAGGGGCAGGAGAGGAATAAAGACACAGACCTACTAGAGAATGGACTTGAGGATACGGGGAGGGGGAAGGGTAAGCTGGGACAAAGTGAGAGAGTGGCATGGACATATATACACTACCAAACGTAGGGTGGATGGCTAGTGGGAAGCAGCCGCATAGCACAGGGAGATCAGCTCAGTGCTTTGTGACCACCTAGAGGGGTGGGATACGGAGGGTGGGAGGGAGGGAGACGCAAGAGGGAAGAGATATGGGGACATATGTATATGTATAACTGATTCACTTTGTTGTAAAGCAGAAACTAACACACCATTGTAAAGCAATTATACTCCAATAAAGATGTTGAAAAAAAAAGAGAGAGCGGTTTGAGGGGTTTGGGAGGGAAAGCGAAGGCTCCCCTCGGCTAGCGGGACACCGGAGGCCGCGGCGGTGCTCCCATGCGCCCTGCACGGAGCAGCGCGGGGGGCTGAGAGCCCTTTCCCCAGCCGCTGGAGCAGGGAGTGAGGCGGGCGGTGCACAGGGCCCAGATGTTTCCACCAGATAGAGGACTACTTAACTGAACAGGCGGTGCCCTGAGCGCCCCTGGTCCTGACAAAGCCTTTGTCAAGTCTGCCTGGGTCGGATGACTCCCCTGCCCAGCCGGCTTCCCTCCCCTTTGCCCACCCCTTCCCTCTGTCAGTACCTGCTCCCCTGGAGAGCCTGGCTGGCACAGCCAGAGACCCCGCATTTGCCGCTGCCCAAGTTTCACACCAGTGAGTGTTCTTTTAAAAGACCCTGAAAGGAAATGTTTCTCATTTTAATTTCAAGTTCAGGAATTAAAACCAAGTAATTGCCAGTTTGTCTCTGCCACACAGTCACTGCTTCACTTAAGATGATGACTGGCTTTGTCTGGGGGAAGCAATCGCCAATTCCCTCGGGAATATATTCCTTTTTCTATTTTGTTGTTGTTAAAGAGAAATGAAATTCTGGGGGGAGAAAACCTGCAAACGTTGATACAAAAACTTCTAACTTTGATGAGCAGTGGAGTCCTAACTTTAGGATAAAAAGGGACCTCCCAGTTTATCCTAATTAAAGACCCTAGCTTTGCATCAGAAGGTTGGTCCACAGAGCCCTTGAAAATTGTAATTGTAATCTCCAGTTACAAAAGCAAGCAAGTGAAGAACAAAAAAAACTTTGCGACCGTCTTAGTAAAAACAGTTAACATTCCAGGTAATTATAACTTGTGTTTGCATTATTCAGAATTACTGTAATACTAGGTGGTAACACCCATCTAGATAAACTAGCATTTATGTTATTAAAGTAGATAAAGCTCAGTGTTTAGGATCTAATGTTTTTTTCAATTGTATATATTTTTCTTTTCATTGTTTTCAACTTACCAATTGTATTTGTTAAAGGGACAATTCCATTTTCTTTTTCAGAAAAACAACACGTGAGGCCACTTGGCATTTCTGGTCTATGTGCTGGGGAAATTGCAATCATATGAATTCAGTGCAGTGTATTTATTGGGGGAGGGGCATTCTGTGTTTTGTTAAGAAGAACAAAAAAGCTTAAAAATCTGTAACTTTTAAAAGAAACAAATAGTTATTACTTGTTTAATAAACTTTTAAATATATCAAGGCAGAAGCTGACATTCAAAATGGTTTTTCTGAGTGTTTATTAAGGGAATATAATTGTCAATTCCGTTTATTCTCTAAACACTCCGTTCTCTGCCCTCTTTTGCCATCTCTGCTGAAATTACATCTCACTTGGCTTTTTCTCCTTTACAAAAAGGAGAAGCTCACCTGCAGACCCAGGCTGCTTAACCTTCATTAATCCACTTTCTACCTGCCCTGGCCTGGAGCTTATGAGGTTATGGTGAGATTTCTCAGTGTCTTAGGAAGACCACAGTCCCTGGACCTTTCAGTTGCTGCTTTGAGGATACTGCTGCACCATCCACCCTCTCTCTTCTATGACCCACTGACCTAGTAGTTCCCAGGGCAAAATGGCTGATGATCTAAGTCCAACTATATCTGGTTTCTATTGACACCATGGAACAGCCAACTTGTCTACACAAAAAGGTGGTTTCAGCTACAAATTACATGCAGATGGACAAGTATCTTTTCTGTGCTACTAAAATTGAGACAGAATTTTTTAAATCAAAGGCAATCACTTGAGTGAATGATATTTACTTATATATGTATGTATGTGTATGTATGTATATGTGTATTATATGTAGGCTAACAGTGATGGTGTCTGTGTTCAGAAGCATGGGGTTCAGGATATTCCCACATCTATAAATATATGTGTGTAAATCTTAGTGTCGCCCATATAATAAATAGAAAATTGTTTTTCTGTTTAAATCTTAAACAGTTTAAATGGGAATTACCCAATAGTATTAATTGCCATTTTTGGTAAGATAGAGTTTCTCTGTAAGGAGCTTGTGATCTAAATAAGACATAGCAAACCAATACCTGTAAAAATTAGCTAAGGAAAACCTAGGCTTCCACATTTGGGGGAGAAACTGGCCTTAGAATTTGCCCTTTATTGCGTTTACCCAAGCTAGGATTATTCAAAGTTTTTCTTTACACCACTGGAATGGATAAGACTTGATGATGATCATCTTTAATTCATGATGTATTACTAAATAATAATGTGAGGGAGAGGAAGAGGAGGAGGAGGAGAGAGCCCAGAGCTGGAAGGCTATCTGGCTCAGATAGCCTGGAATTTAGGCTTTTGATTCACCTCCAAAGGAGGTAACAAAAAAATATTCTGATGGTATTGAAAGAAGATACCCCCATCCAAATTCAAAACTGAGATTCTCTAACTAAACTACATCACCTTTAGTATACTACAGACTTTTAAGTTAAATCTTTTAATTATCTTCTGACTAGCACAGCTGTCTTGTGTTGTAAGTTTTTTGTGTTAAAGGTATCAATTGTTAAAATTTAAACGTTCAAAACACCACCAATTTTTAAAACTTCATTTTAGTATTTTTAAAAAGTTTAATATACTGGGAACCTCAAAAATAATGGAGGCATCCTGGATCTCCCTCAGCCTTTGAGAAGCCTTGAAATTATTTGGTTAGAATGCAAATATTTCCACGAGGTAGCAGGAGCATTTTCATATAAGCCTAAGGAAATGTGACGAAGAAATCTGGAAATACGGAAATTGTAGGAAAGAATGAGTTATACGTATCAAATGGAAACTCAATGCATACCTTTTTGTTTTTCCTCTATGCTGAATTTTATGACTTCAAGAAGTCTTACTATTCCACCTATTAATGCATATTAAAAATATATACAACAGGGCTTCCCTGGTGGCGCAGCGGTTGCGCGTCCGCCTGCCGATGCAGGGGAACTGGGTTCGCGCCCCGGTCTGGGAGGATCCCACATGCCGCGGAGCGGCTGGGCCCGTGAGCCATGGCCGCTGAGCCTGCGCGTCCGGAGCCTGTCCTCCGCAACGGGAAAGGCCGCAGCAGAGGGAGGCTATATATATATATATATATATATATATATACACAATATTTACAGCTTTAAAGCATGCTTTCTCAATTTGAAGTCACAACTAGCCTTGGTAATCTTACAGAAATGGCATGTGTGTGAAGTTGTGAATGTTCAACCAGAGTAAACTGCATGATGAAAAGTGTTCTTGAACACTGAGGCCTGGAGTGCTAAAATAAAACCTGATATGTAAGATTCTTTGAAACACAAGTCTTACAGAGATGCATTAAAGGAGAAAGGGGTGACAACTAAAACAATAGGAAAGTCAACTTTCATGAGTTAGAAGGGAAGGTTAATTCTGGGTAGCAGGTCAACAGAGGTCATTATTTGAATTATAAATATCTTGAAAGGGAACTTCTTCCTCTCATCTGCCCAGTTCCCACAACTGCATTGTTTCCTGGGGAAGCATTCATAGTTATTTCAGCAAATCCAGTACAGCAGGGGTCCCCAGCCCCCGGGCCACATACGGGTACCGGTCCTCGGCCTGTTAGGAACCGGGCCGCACAGCAGGAGGTGAGCGGTGGGCAGCGAGCGAAGCTTCCTTTGCCGCTCCGGGTCACTCCCCATCGCTCACATTACTGCCTGAACCATCATCCTCCCCCCTCCACCTCCCCACCCCCACTCCCTGTCCGTGGAAAAATTATCTTCCATGAAACTGGTCCCTGGTGCCAAAAAGGTTGGGGACAGCTGCAATCCAGAGTACTGGAGACAACCATTTGGGGACTGAAATATGAAGCCAGCTGCCTAGCTGGGGTGGGGAAATTACATCTTTGAGACCAATAGGAGTTGGTCTAAGGACACTTAGGGAAGAATAGAGGAGAAAAAGATACAAAGGGCACAAGGGTGAAAGGAGGGTTTGAGTCTGAATTCCATCTCTGCTATAGGGTTAATGTATTCCTAATGATCTTAACTCAAGTGCTTAAAGTAAAAACACAATAAAAGGAGGAAGGCTCATATCATTAGCCACACCCTGAGGAGTCCAGAGTTCTAAATGCTAAAATAGAATCTATTGAGTAATGATGGCACAAGTTGTAACTTTCTAGAATTCCACAAAAGGCAGGTGGAAGGAAGATTTTAAAATCCACAGTGATAGTACAGGAAAGAATGTAGCAGACACCGTAACTAATGGCTTGTTTTATGGTGACAAGAAATATACTTCAAAGGAAAACCCTGTGAATGGTCCCTGATGTCTTTGGGTCTCTGTGTCAAATCGCAATGTCTAGCTTGGTGAAGGTCTCTCTCAGGGTGGGTATATGCTCTACATATGTGATCTCAAGTATTCCTCATAGCAGCACTATGAGTTGGAGGTTTTTATTCCCATTTTATAGATAATGAAACGATCTCAAAGAGGGATGTCAAGTCATTTACTCAAGATCGAGTGGGAAAGTTGGGCTTTAGATTCTTCTGACCCTAAAAATGATGCTATTTCTTCAGTGACATTCTGTGTCATTATTCTCACTGTTACTTTACTGCTTGCAAATTAACCTGACTGCTCCTTTCTTTAAGGGGAAATCACCCAGACATGAAACTTGGAATCATCTTTGACCCTTTCAATCAATTATTTATTGGGTACCTACTCCAAGCTAGCCATTGGGATAAAGAATGAATGAAATATAATGCCTGCTCTCAGAAAGTATGCAGTTCATACACTGAATCAGTTACTAAACATTGCAGAGTTCATTTACCTTACATCTATTCCCATCTTTCTTTTCTGAGTGTCTCCCCCTGCTCAGGCCCTCACTCCCTGCTGCTTGGACAATAGTCTTATAAATGGTCTCTATCTGTTATTAGCTAGGGTCACAGGAGAACTACTCACAGAGTTGTGAGCACAGTGAAGAATTTTTTAAAGTAATGAGGAACTCACAATGGCTTAAAGACTTAAACATAAGACATGACACCATAAAACTCCTAGAAGAGAGCATAGGCCAAACATTCTCTGACATAAATCATACCAATGTTTTCTTAGGTCAGTCTCCCAAGGCAACAGAAATAAAAACAAAAATAAACAAGTAGGATCTAATCAAACTTACAAGCTTTTGCACAGCAAAGGAAACCATAGAAAAAATGAAAAGACAACCTATGGAATGGGAGAAAATATTTGCAAATGATCCAACAGACAGGGCTGAATCTCCAAAATATACAAACAGCTCATACAACTCAATAACAAAAAAACAAGCAACCCAATCGAAAAATGGACAGAAGACCTTAATAAACATTTCTCCAAAGAAGACATACAGCTGGCCAGTAAGCACATGAAAAGATGCTCAACATCACTAATTATTACAGGCATGCAAATCAAAACTACAGTGAGGTACCACCTCACACCAGTTAGAATGGCCATCATTAAAATGTCTACAAATAACAAACGTTGAAGAGGGTATGGGGAAAAGGGAATCCTTCTATACTGTTGGTGGGAATGTAAGTTGGTACAGCCACTGTGGAAAACAGTGTAAAGGTTCCTCAGAAAACTAAAACTAGAATTACCATATGATCCAGCAATACCACTCCTGGGCATATACCCAGACAAAACCATAATTCAAAAAGATACATGCACCCCTATGTTCATAGCAGCACTATTCACACTAGCCCAAACATGGAAACAACCTAAATATCCATTGACAGATGAATGGATACAGAAGATGTGGTACATATATACAATAGAATACTACTCAGCCATATAAAAGAACGAAGTAACGCCATTTGCAGCAACATGGATGCAACTGGAGATTATCCTACTAAGTGAAGTTAAGTCAGAAAGAAAGACAAATACCATACGATATCACTTACATGTGGAATCTAAAATTTGGCACAAATGAACCTATCTATGAAAACAGAAACAGACTCACAGACATAGAGAACAGACTTGTGGTTGCCAGTGGGGAAGGGTGTGGGGAGGGAAGGACTGGGAGCTTGGGGTTAGCAGATGTAAACTATTATATATGGGATGGATAAACAACAAGGTCCTACTGTATAGCACAGAGAACTGTATTCAATACCCTGTGATAAACCATAATGGAAAAGAATATAAAAAAGAAGAATGTCTCTATGTGTATAACTGAGTCACTTTGCTGTCCAGCAGAGACTGGCACAATGTTGTAAATCAACTCTACTTCAACTAAAAAATATATAAAATAAAAACAAAATAAAAGTAATGGGGAGACATTCAGAAACTAGCAACAGTAGGAAGCAGTGACCACATCTAGGGCCAAATTGTTGCAGAGCTGCCACCCCTTAGGAGCTATAGTCATGGAGGGGGGCGGCTAAGAAGCCTTTCTCCTTCCCTCTGAGCTGCTGGTACTGCCCTCTGTCCAAACTCAGAAGCCAGCCAGCCCCAGGTCTGAAATCTGCAGGAGTCAGACTCCCTGTGCAGAGAAGTGGGAAATGAATCAAGTAGCAGCAGGTGGAGAATAACCAGTTCTCTATCTATTCATTGACTCAACAAATATGTACAGAATGTGTAGTCCACAACAGGCATGGTGGCTACAATAGTGAGCAGAATGGATCTTTCCTCTGTGGAGCTTACAGTTTGGTGAAGGACACTGAGAAAAATCAAATAAAACACAAATGAGCCTAATTCAAATGGAAGTAGAGTTGTGAAGAAAAGGAACTCAGTTCAATAAGAGAGTATAGTGAAGGAAACTGAATCAACTTTGAAAGCCAGGAAGTCTTCCTTGAGAAAGGGATAGTAGCTGAGAAATGAAGGAGGAGATTAGAAAGGAGAGAAGGAACTGGAGAGCACATCTAAGCAGAGGGCACCGTAAGGCAAAGTGCCCGCCCATGGTGGGAGGGAGCAAGGCTCATCAAAGGAACCAAGAGAAGTGTAGTGTGGAGGACAGGAATGCTGGAAGGACAGGGACCTTAGTGAAGCCAGGAGGGGGGCCAGGGCAAATCAGGGGAAGCTTTGTGGGCCAGGTTAAGGATTTTGGTTTATATCTTAACAGCAAGTGGGAAACCAACAGAGTTTTCATTCAGGGAAGGAATGAGGATGGGAGTAGACGCAGTCAGATGTCAGAACTGTTTGGGAAGATTACTCTGAGTACAATATGGCGCCTGAATTGGAGGGAGGTAGAGACCAGCTCTAGCCTATTGTGGAAGTCCAAGTGAGAGAGAATGAGGTCATGACCTATGATGGTGGCAATGGAGATGGAGGGCAGTGAAGATGTTAGGAGTGATTCAGGAGCTATAACAGGACTTGGCAGTGCATTGGGCATGGGAGTGGGGGAAGTGAAGTGCCAGGATGACTCCTAGGTTTCTTACTTGAACAAATGATTAAAGTATTCACTGAGCTAGGCAAACATGGTAGGTCAGATTTGGGAATTGTTATCAGTTGAATTGTGTCCCCTCAAAAAAGATATGTTAAAGTTCTGAGGACTTCCCTGGTGGTCCAGTGGTTAAGAATCCACCTTCCATTGCAGGGGATGTGGGTTCAATCCCTGGTTGGGGAACTAAGATCCCATATGCCGCAGGGCAACTAAGCCTGAATGCTGCAATTACTGAGCCAAAGGGCCACAACTAGAGAGCCCACATGCCGCAACTACAGAGCCCACGTGCTCTGGAGCCCATGCACCACTAGAGAGAAGCCTACACACCACAACTAGAGAGAAGCCCGCGTGCCGCAACTAAGACCTGATGCAGCCAATAAATAAATAGAAACGTCCTAACCCCAGTATCTCAGAATGTGACCTTATTTGGAAATAGGAACTTTACAGAGATAACCAAGTTAAAATGAGGTCATTAGGGTGGGCCTTAATCCAAAATAACTGGTGTCCTCTTAAAAAGGGGAAATTTGGACACAGACATGTGCAGAAGGAAGATCATGTGAAAACACAGGGAGAACACCATCTATAAACCAAGAAATGCCTGAGGCTACCAGAAGTTAGGAGAGAGGCATGGGACAGATTATTCCTCATCGTCGTCAGAAGGTACCAACCCTGCCAGCACTTTAATTTTGGACTTCTAGCTTCCAGAACTATGAAATAATAAATTTCTACTGTTTAAGCCACCCAGTTTGTGGGACTTTGTTATAGCAGCCCTAGCAAACTAATACAAGGATGAAATCAGAAATTTGACCCTGTACAAATGGAGTTTAAGGGGTTATTTGAGAAGCAGTATAGCAAAATGGTTGAAAGCATGGACTACGCAGCCATCTACTTGAGTGTGAACCTCTCTCTGCTATCTACCAGCTGTGGGAGCATGCACACGTTAACGTAAATCTTTTAGCCTCGGTCTCCTCATCTGTAACTAGGAATAATATTACCTTTCTCATAGAGTTGTTTTGAGGAGCAAATGAGCTGATTGTTAAGCACTTAAAACAGTGCCTGGCACAAGTAAGCACTATAGAGGAGTTTATTTAAATGTATACTATAAATACATAAGGCATCCACATATTGAATAGAGGTGGTTATAGGAGCCTGGAATTCAGAAGAGAGTTCTGCATTTTAAAACTGGGAGTCACTGGCATGTAACTGAAATTGTAAGGGAGAACACAATGGCCTAGAGAGAGTGTGTGGGATTGAGAAGAGGATAGGGCTTCTGGCCAAGTCGTGACATCTCCAACATTTAATGGCTGAGTAGAGGTGGCTGAATCATCAAAAGAGAGAGAAAAATGGCTAAAGAAAACCACAGTGAGATACCATCTCACACCTACTGGGATGGCTATTAGGGACTGACTTGTGTCCCCCAGAATTCATATGTTGAAGCCCTAAGCCCCAATGCAACTATATTTGGAGATAGGGTCTTTAAAGACGTAATTAAAGTTAAATGAAGTAATAAGGATACAGTCCTAATCCAGTAGAACTGATGTTCTTAATAAGAAGAGGAAGAGACAACAGAGATCTCTTTCTCTACCTACACAGAGGCCTTTTAGGCCATATGAGGACATGGCAAGAAGGTGCTGTCTGCAAGCCAGGAAGAGAGGCCTGATCAGAAACCAACCCTGCTGGCATCTTGCTCTTGGACTTCCAGGCTCCACAACTGTGATAAATTTCTGTTGTTTAAGCCACCCAGTCTGTGGCATTCTTTTATCGCAGCCCAAGCAAACTAATACAATGACTGTAATTTAAAGAATGGAAAATAATAAGTGTTGGTGAGGATGTGGAGAAATTGGAACCCTCATACATTGCAGAAGGGATTGTTAAATGGTGCAGCCACTGTGGAATACATTATGGGGCTTCCTCAAAAAGCTAAAAATATAATTACCATATGACCCGGAATTTCCACTCCTAGGTATATATCCAAAAGAATGGCAAAGAAGAACTCAAACAGCTACTAGCATGCCGGCAGTCCTTGCAGTGTTATTCACAATAGCCAAAAGGTGGAGACAACCCTAGCGGCCATCAACAGATGTGATATATCCATACAATGGAATATTATTGAGCCATAAAAAGAAATGAGTTTCTACTACATGCTATAACATGGATGAACCTTGAAAATATCATGATAAGTGAAATAAGCCAGACACAGAGGACAAATATTGTACCATTCCACTTATATGAGGTGTCTAGAATAGGCCAGTTCATTGAGACAGAAAGTAGATTAGAAGTTACCAGGGGCTGAGGGAGGGAGAGATGGGAGTCATTGCTGAATGGGTACAGAGTTTCCATTAAAATAAAAAGTTATAGAAAGAGTTAGTGGTGATTGTTGTACGGCATCATGAATGTAATTAATACCACTGAATTGTACACTTAAACATGGTTAAAAACACAAATTATATGTTACATATGTTTTACCATAATAAAAAACTAATAGCTAGAGAGGTTGGAAGAAAGGAAGAGAGTGTGGCATTGTGGAGGCAAGGAAAAGAAAGTTTGCAGAAGGAGAAAGCAGCTAAGAGTGTTAAGAAAGGTGAATCACGGAACTGATTCACTTAGCAAGAGCTACTCAGTGGAAAGATGGCAGCAGAAGTCAAATGCCGTGGGTTGAGGAATAAGTGAAAGAGGAGAAAATAAGTGAAAGAGGATGTTTGTAGGTAAGTCCTTCAAAGAGCTTGGTGGTTAAGAGAAATAAGATGGGGTAGTGGCTGGAGGGGGCTGAGGAGTTGGGGCTTTTCCTTTGTCAGATGAAAAGAGTTGAATATGTTTGATGTTGATGGGAAAGAGTTTAAAAAGAGTAGTTACATAAGGATGAAGGGATCAGCTAAGGGTAAGGCGCTTGAGGTGGGGTACAGAGTCCAAAGCCTGGGAGCAGGGATTGGCCTGGGACCGCAAGAGGAATCCACTGCTAAAGCCAGATGAAGAGAAGGGAAGATGAGGGCGGTGAGAAGTTGAGAGGATTCAGTTCTCTGGAGTGGAAGGTGAGATCCACCAGCTGGAGGTAGCAGCAGGGTGAGAAAGGAGGATAGAGGTTTAAAAGAGTGAAAGAGATCTGAAATCATCACGTGAGAAAATGAACAGAAGAGCAAGGGTGGGTTGTCTGGCCAGGCAGAGGGCTCATTGAAAGTTGGCCATCTTGAATTTATCTTGTACAGGTTTGCCCCGGAGCACTGCTCAGCTACTAGAGTCAGATATGGGGAAAGCATAGAAGGAAGGGCTCACCCTGGGTTAGGGTTTTCCCAGGTGGTATGGAATTGGAGGTGCAGGAGAGTTTAAGGCTGAAGAGGCAGAGACCACGGCGAGGTTCCTGGGGGGCCCAGGGTTCTGGAGGTGGGGGAGGAGTGGCAGGCAGAGGTCAGCAGCTAGGAAACACAGAGCATTGCTGTGTGTCACACACACTTGTCAGGCGAGCATTTTTAAATTATGATTCCGATCACATCCCTCCCTGTGAACACACCAACTTAAGTCTAGACTGAGCTTGACTGAGCTTGCTTTAAAGCTCTTCCCCGGAAAGGCTTAAAGTCACCACTTTAGACATATCTCCAAAACCTCCTCCATCACCTTCTACCCCCTCTATTCTTCTTGGTATACCTACCTGATGCTGAACCAAATCGGACCATAAGTATCTCCATTGCTTTCTCACCTCTGTGCCTTTGCTTATGTATTTTGCTCCTTCAGGAATGCCCTCTCCATGACAAGTCACTCCTTTATCAGTGCTCTTATGGTAGTAAATGCACATCTCTATTACAGCCCGTGTCACATCTGCAGTTTTTTGTTTACATCTGCAGAGTTCATCTGTTGTGCTCATCTGCCCAACATCCCTTCCTCCTTGACCCCTCCCTTCCTTTGACAGCAAGTTCACCCTGCAGTTAAAGAACTGACCCTCCTTCACGCATTGTGGATCTAGTGTGGCTCCCAAATATGGCTCCACGACTGTCTGGCTATTATTATAGGCACTTGACCCAACCGGGCCAATCAGCATCTCTTCTCAAGATCGTATCCGTGGAGAGTGAAAAGATCTCTCTTTCTTTAGGTCTACTAGCTGAGATGACATAAGCCCAAAGTTATCTGTGGCCCATTTCCACACCATAACTTCTAACCATTACCACACAGAGGAAGCCCAATTGTAATGGGGAAAAAAGAGGAGACCCGAACAGGGATTACGTTATTTAATTTCTGAGACCCACTTATGCCTGATGCCCTCCTGGGCCTCGCAGTTGTACAAGCCATTCAAGTGCCTCTTTTGTTTAAGCTGGCGTGAGCTGGTTTTGTTTACTTGCCCCCAACAAGGTCTTGATGAATACACGTTACCTCCTGTGCTAAACCCTAGGCTGTCAACTAGATGCAGAGGCTGTATCCCAGCACCTGGCTTAAAGAGTGCTCAATAATGTGAAATAAATGTTGAAATCCTAACAATCATTCCGGGTTCAATTTAAATTTCATTTACTTCTATAAAAAATTTACTGAACCCCCAAATCAATTCTGATCACTCTCATGACCCTAAAGCTATTGCTTGTTGACTCCTGCTGGCACTTTATAGATTCTGCTTCAAATTTCAGTTGTGTTCTTGGCCATCTCTCCCTACCAGATAACAAGTGAGTTGGGTGCAGAACTTAAGTCTGTGAAGTAACTCAGTAACAGTTAACTGTTCAGAATTGAACTCCTATGTGCCAGCTGTTGTGCAGAGGAAAAAACAAAGGTGAGACTCAGCTTACGCTGAGGAGCTTACAGCACATGTTCAACAAATAATGTTGTGAATTGCCTTGGCCTGAATAGAAAATGAATAGAGAAGAAAGGAAGTAACATATATCCCTAATGGAGAAACAAAGCTCTAGGCTGAGAGCAAAAGATATTTTTATCAGGAAGTGTCAAAACAATGCGGAACAAGCTCGGAAACATTTATAAATAGATCAGGAACCAAATATACTGGAAATATAAAACCACTCATAAATAAAGTCAAACGCAACGTTTCCCTGAACATAATTTAGCAAGTGTGGAAGTCACTAAATCTTCTTTCCACCATCTCCAAATTTCTTTCCAGCTAAATAAGGGTGGGTTAATCTGATCCTCTGTGTATGTCTAATCCTGTGTCAACACAATGGCTATAAAATGCTCTGCTTCATCAGAGAACGCTTGATGAAGCTGACATTGTTCCAACTATTCCAGCTCTATGTTAAATATGGTGGCAGAAGTTTGTTCAACTTGGAGGCCCCCTAGGTTCCCCAAACAGAGACTTGCAATCTGCAGATGCTCTGGCAATGCGTGGTGAGTGAATTGTGAATGACTCAAACCAAATCTTCTCCCCCGAGATGGGATCATATCCAACTTCCTCACATTGTTTCCTCTTCTGCCCCCTTTAGAGGTTTAAGAGTCCAGCCCTGGACAGCCAAATGGAAGCAAAAGTTTATGCAAGAATCCAGGACTCTTACTTAGTCTAATCTCTAGAGAGCCTTGGGGAAATCAAGCAAAAGGCATCTGGGCAAATACACCCAAAGTGATTATGTCATGTCAGTAGTAATAGTGTTCAGTGTCCTCGGTCGCCTGAAAGCTCTCTGGTTGCAGTTAAGATGTGGAGCGACCAGCTGGCTGGCGGCCTAGTAGGCTGTCATCACAAAGTGACATTACCAAGCTGAGGCACCAAAGGCTCAGGACCTCAACTTTTCTGGATCAAAAACTTGATTAGACCTACTCTTTCAAGATAGGTGTATTACTCAGGGTTCTCCAGAGGAACAGAACCCACAGGATATTCAGAAATATGTGAGGAGATTTAGTATAGGAATTGGCTCGCTTGGCTATGGAGGCTGAGAAGTTCCGCAATGCAAGCCGGAGAACTGGGAACGCTTGTGGTATAATTCTGAGTCCAAAAGCCTGAGAATATGGTAGAAGGGCTGATGGCTAAGTCCCCATCTGAATCAGAAAGCTCAGGAACCAATATACTCAATATCTGAGGGCAAGAAAAATGAATGTCTCAGCTCCAGTTGAGAGAGCAAATTCACCCTTCCTTTGCCTTTTTCTTCTGTTCAGGACCACCACATTGGTGAGGGTGACCTTCTTTACTCAGTCTGCTGAGTCAAATGCTAATCTCTTTCAGAGACATCCTCACAGATGCACTTAGAAACCATGTTTTACCAGCTACCTGGGCATCCCTTAGCCCAGTGAAGTTGATACATAAAATTAACCGTCATAGTAGGGGTAGTCAAGCTCTGGGAAATGGAGTTGTACTCCCCAAAACATTTCCCAAAGGGTCAGAGATTCAACCAACCTGAAATTCAGGCCTTCTTTCCTAATGAAACAAATACAGAAATTATATGCATGAAAAAGTAAGGGTTTTATTTTTCTTTTTTCTTTTTTTTTTTTTTTTTGCTTATCAGAACAGGGGATTCATAAAAGATAAAGAATAGGGGATTTGTATTTTATATGCTTTTACATACTTTGAACTATTTTACAATAGGTATGTTTTACTTTTATACTAAAATATGCATTTTTAATTTATTGCAGCAAATAATTCATCTGTGAGACCAATTTTTAGTTCTGTGAGGGTAGGGACCATGCTTTGTTTTGCCTTGCCCCTGTACCTCCAGCATGTAACGCAACATCTAAGACATTGTAGGTGATGAATAAATATCCAAATAAGCTTCTTGACTCTGATCAATCCAGTCTTATTTAAAAAGTGGTCACAGTCACATAAATCAGGGAAAGGCTGACTAGTTTATAGACTCTCAGAGTCTTTAGACACTAAATACTCCATAATTTCCCAACTTGCAGATAGTGCCTATTAGTGGTTTGTGAAATCAGTGTAGTGAGTCATGACTGGCATTATAAAAAAAGTAGAATGGAATCCAGTAGAAAAAACAGAGTACATATAATAAGGGTATTGTTTCATGAAATTTTGTTTCCATTTTGCACACACTGTGCGATGATGTAAAACATGTTTCTTAACTTGGGGTTGTGGTCAAAAAGTTTGAGAGCCACTGATCTAGTTTAACACACTCTCTCTCTCTCTCTCACACACACACACACACACACACACACACACACACACACACCCTGCTGTCCAGCGATAACAAAGCACTGTCAGTTCCCCAAAACACCAGGCCATTTTCTACTCTAGAGGACTTGGCACTTAGTTTTCCCTCTACCTGAAATGGACTTGCCCTCCTTGTCTACCTGGGGCCCCTGGCTTATCTTTCAAGATGCTGTTCAAGTATCTTGCCTATGAACCCTCTGTCCCCCTTCTGAGCCAAGCCAGACTCCCCACTGAGTTCTTCCACCTCCCCTTCCACCTGACACAACTCAGTGCTGTGCACTGGGCAGTGATCACTTCCACAGGTGGCCGCCTCTTCTACTAGTGTGGGCTCCTGAAAGCATGGACTTTGTGGTCTTCACCTCGATACAGGGCCCTACACGATGCCTGTAACACTCAGTGCATGACTGTGAAATAATTACAGGGAAAGGCCTTTGTGAGGAACAAGGCAGCTCTTCATTTAACGAAATAGAATAGCATCCAGATTTTCAGTAGTAAGTAAGTGAAGTGAAAGTAAGTAAGTGAAAAAAAACAAGGTGTAATACAGTATGCATAATATACTGCCCGTGTGTGTGTGTGTATGTGTGTGTGTGTGTGTGTGTGTGTGTGTGTGTGTGTGTGTGTGTGTGATCACAGAGAATGGCTTTGGAAGAATACAAAGGAAAGTGGTAACAATTGTTGCCACCTCGGGACAGGCATAGAAAGGAGACATACTTCACTGTCTGCCTCTTGTTTTTTGCGCTATGTGCATGGGTTACGGAGCACTAAAATTAATTAATAAATGTTACTCCAAAAATTTTTTATAAGCAATGAATATGAGAAAGACAAGATTTGTGGCTTCCAAATATTTCATAACGTAGAAAGGCATAATTGTTTTTTCTTGACTGATTCTTTAAAAAAGCCTTTATTCTTCTGTGAAGCTGAATAAACCTAGACATCTTCCGATTTACAGCGAAAAGGAGAATTGGCATTTCCCCTAACCAGGGGAGCAGCCCGGATGTAAGAGGGAACCTGGGGCGGATGGAATTACAGTTTCTGTGAAATAAGCAAGCCTCCAATCTTTATGGAATATGCAGATCCTAGGAAGGCCTGACTGATAAACACCCAGCCGTTGTCAAAGAAGGCAATTGTAACAAAGGATAATCTAAACTAATTTTGTAACCCTTTGGAGAACAAGGTTCTTCTGCCAGTCCTCTGGCTGGGCTCTCCAAATTCTTCATCTCATTAAAATATTCTTTTATATAAGCCTAATTGTCAGAATTTTAAAAGCTGCTTATTGCAGACTTGGGTTTCTATGGCAACAGTAAAATAAATGCCAAAGTGTCTGAGGCATTGAGAAAAATAATATACACTAATAATAGGTAGCCCTGTGAATCCTTTTAATAAGTCAAATAATTGAAAGCCAGGTACCCTACATGTTGTAACAAGAATGGCTATGGAGATCTGCAAATTTTTAAAACCCAGCAAAACGTCCTCTGTTAAAGTCACTGAAATGATTCTAAGTCAAAATATATGTTCCAAGTATATCTGTTAGTGAAAGAAAAGATCGTTTTCCCTTTTACATTGTATGTTCAAAATCTATCTCTTGCATTTTCTCTCTCTTTTTTTTCTTTCTTCCTTCCTTTCTTTCTTTTTTTTTTTTTTTTTTTTTTTGCTGAAGTGCTCCCTGAAATCCTGGCAAGGGTGATCTTGGCCCCAGATTGGGCCTGCCCTGAGGCAGTGTGTGAAAACACAGGGGAACTTACTCCCTTCTGCTGCATCTGCCATGTTCCTCTTCTCAGAACGGAGGATGAACTCTAAACAGCGTTCAACTTCAGACAGGGTCCCTGAGATGGGCCCTTTTTGGTCCATGTTTCTGAACATAAGTTCTTTTCTGAAATAAGTTCTTTTCTTGATTTATTGTAAAGCAAATGGCATAATTCTTTGTATTAGTTTGCTAGGGCTGACATAACAACTACCACAGAGTAGATGGCTTAAACTCAAACACTTATTTCCTCACAATTCTGGAGGCAAGAAGTCCAAGATCAAGGTGTAGGCACAGTTGGTTTCTTCTGAGGTCTCTCTCCTCAACTTGTAGAGGACCACCTTCTCCATGCCTTCACACGATCTTCTCTCTGTGTATGTCTTGTGCTAATCTCCTCTTCTTACAGGACACCAGTCACATTGGATTAGAGCCCCCAGCCCAAAGACCTCATTTTAACTGAATTATCTCTTTAAAGACTATCCCCAAATGCAGTTACATTCTGAGGTACTGAGGGTTAGGACTTCAACATATAAATCATGGGGGCACAATTCATCCCATGACAGTAAGCGTGCTCGTTTACGATGTGACTTCGATGTCCTTCCCATCGAGGTAAGCTCTACCCAGTACCACTGGTGGCCTCGCAAGAAGAAGGCATTAGGACCCAGACATACATAGAGACGTAGAGGGAGAATGCCATGTGAACATGAAGACAGCCATCTGCAAGCCAAGGAGAGAGGCCTCAGAAGAAACCAGGCTTGCTGACACCTTGATCTCAGACTTCTAGCTTCCAGAATTGTGAGAAATTAAATTTCTGTGTTTTAAGCCACTCAGTCTGTGGTATTGTGTCATGGCCGCTTTAGCAGGTGCACACACTTCAAGAGACAGGAGGAATTGCAGCAGCTACCTTTTCTGACAATCCGCCACACCCCCAAGACCTTAAGCTCCCTCTGGCTTGGGATTCTTTTGTTCTTGTGTATCATCAACATTCAATAAATATTCCCTATTTTTAGGCTGTTTTTCAAAGCAAGAGAAGAAAGAAAAGCCAGACGAGGTGGTGAAAGACCAGAGAAATATGAGAAAACCAGAAGAATGTTTGTGTCACAGAAGCCAAAGGAGCAGAGAATCTTAGGAAGAGATCTTTGGAAATCTCAAGGAGGATGGGGACTGAGAAATGGCCATTGGTTGCAGGGAAGAAAAGAGTGTTGGCCAAGGAGAACTTTACACTCTTACTGTATATTTCTACTTCTTAAAATATTTTACCATGAAGATATATCATATGTGAAACATGCTATAACATGTAGAAATTTTTAAAGAAAGAAAGTCAAAATGCTCTCTGGACCTTCCACCCCTACTTTCTGCAAGTACTCATTTTTAGGAGCTTAGTGCACATTGGCACAGTCCCTGGCAGGGCAATTTGGCAAAAAATAATAATAATAATTGTACCTGAGTAAAGTTCTTTTAAAAAGTTACAAATGCATAAACCCTCCAGATATACTCACACACACGCAAAATGACACTGTGTACAAAGATATTCACTGTAGCTTTATTTGTTATGGGAAAAGTCTGGAAATAATCCAAACATCTTCCAATAAAGGATGGTTAAATAAACTGTGCTATAGTCACGCAATGGAATCTCCATGCTGCAGTTTTAGAAAACGAAACAAAACAGAATGAGGAGCCTCTCCTTGTTGTGATATGAAAAGATTTCCAAGATAGACTAAGTGAAAAAAAAAAAAAAGGTACAGAGCAGTTGTACGCTCCTTTCATGTAAGCAAGGAGGCAAAAAAAGAATACACTTATGCATATATTTTAAATTTGCATATGTTTGCATAAAAACACTCTGGAGGGATAAAAACAAACACAATTTGTTATCTGGAGAGAAGGGTGTAGACAGGAACAGAGGTGGGATTATTCTAGATTATTTTATCATTTTTATACACAGTGTCCTTAGATCTGAGGCAAGTATTACTATCCCAATTTTACAGATGAAGATTAGAAAGACTAAGTCACTTACTTGCCCAGTTACCAACTTACACAGCTGGTAAACATGGAGCCTGATTCCAGCATAGCTCTGCCTAACTCCAAAGTCCATGCCATAACATCATTCTGACTGTACCCTGAATAAACATGGGCCCCCCCATCTTCAGATTTATGATCTACAATGAATGACATCTAAGGCAGGATAATCAAAAGTCATAGCCAAACATATTTTAAGGTGTTTATACAAATATAAGGGGCTACAGATGGGGAGAGATTTTTTATTAAGCGGAACGGTTTTCCAGGCAGTTTGTGTTTATTTGTCCCTTTGTTGGCTTCCTGGATTCTCAGATGTCTATTTTGGAATAAATAAGTGGAGGAGGGGATGGGAAGATGACCTGCTTTATGAGGTACATACAGTTTCCTTAGGCACATAATTTTTTGTTGAGGCTTTTGAAGTTCAGGGTTTATGCTGTTTAGTTCCTGGACATATTGTCCAAGAAAGTGACTAGAGGTATAGGAAGGGAAATAAAAGATGAAGGAAGGTCCCTTCCTGGATAAGGCTTCTGCTATCACTGCTGCCAAGTCTCCTGGATCTGTCTGAGTATATAAAGGGAAAAATCTGGAGTTCATCTATCTGTGAGAAGGCTCTGGCACCCAGTTAATTTACACTGTGTGTTCTAGATCTTCTCTTAACTAACTGTATCTTTTTTGCCCTGTTATAAGGAAATTCTCTTAAGCTAGATTTATTTTCTAAATGGAAATGTCCAGGCCTTGAATGTAGTAGCTCTTGCTCTGAGCAGTCCAGATCCTAAAGTCCTTCAGTTACATGTTCATGGTTGTTATTTTTGTGTAAGACCTGAGTGGTCCTTCAGAGAGGTTCTAATTAGAACTTTGGGAGTTCTAACGAGAAAGAGAGAGGGGCGTCTTGAGAAAACATAGCAGGAAATGGAGAGTTCTCTCCTTGGATTACTTTCCCCCTTGATTTCAGCTGCAAGGGACGCTGGTTTGCCATGAGGCCAACTTGGGCCCAACTCACAAGTCCTTTCCCAACTGGTAAAAATGGAAAAATAGAATAGTTGCTTCTTCCCAAGGCTGGTGCCTCTTGTCCCCGTCACAGTGACTCACAGTGCCAGGACCACCCAAAATTGTTGTCCTAACTCCAAACCACCTTGCAAATGCCTTGCCCTCGTCTTGCAGCAAAGCAGGCCTCCCAACTTGCCCCATAAGCCTCAGTGCTCCCAGCATAATAGACCAGACCTTATGATGCTTTTGTTCTGGAGACCAACCCTCTCCTTGGCTCATCACAACTAATAGAAGATAAAGTGAATCTCAGCCTTGACACTGATAAAACCTTTACAGAGTAAAACTTTCCCTCTCTGGAGTCTTGAAGAGAAACAAGAACCATTGTGATTTGTAACTCTTGAAAGAGAATTAACACTCCTTTGGCAATGGAATAAATACAATACCCAAATCCCCAGTCATTGTCAGGATCAAAGCAAGAAGCTGAATGTGCTGGCTGGTAAAATGGTTTATTGGCTGAGTGAAGGTGTCTCATCATTCATTCAGTGACCCTCAGTTCATTAGTTTCATCATTTATTCTTCATTATTAATTTATTCATTTATTCACACTTATTGAGCCAGACATTGTATTAGACACTGGAATTACAACAGAGAACAAGAAACAATGCCTGACCTCAAGGAGCATACAGCCCAGCGATTGTCCCCTGCCCTCGTCACTCTCATGAACTGTAAACTGCTTCCTTTTATTTGACCTTCATGCACAGAGCTGTAAGCAGCTCTGCCTCTCTGGTCTCTATAAATGCCAGTTATCACTGGAGAACTCTTTTAGTATATCAGCTCCTAACTTAAGGAAATAATGAAGTCTAAAATTAATTATTATTGTATAGTTTGACATACTTTTCTCATTTATAAAACAACTCATTTGAGCCTCACGACATATCTGAGTTGGGTAGAAATTATTGTGGTTTTTTTTTTTGCTTTTTTTAAATAACAGCTTTATTGAAATATTCACATACCATACAACTTACCATTTAAACTGTACAATCCAGTGGTTTTTAGTATATTCAGAGTTGTGAAAGCAAACATCACCACAATCCATTTTCAAACATTTTCATCACCCCAGAAAGAAACCCCATAACCATTAGCTATACTAATCTGCTTTCTGTCCTTATAGATTTGGCTATTCTGTACATTTCACATAAATGGAATCACATAATACATGATCTTTGGTGTTTGGCTTCTTTCACCTAACATGATGTTTTTATGGCTCATCCATGTTGTAGAATGTGTCAGTACCTCATTCCTTTGTATGGCTGAATAATATTCTATTATGTGGATATTTCACATTTTATTTATCCATTCATCTTTAGACGCTGTATTTCATTTTATATTTGAAGAAACTAAGGCAAAAAAAAATGGCTGAGTTGAGACCATTCAAAGCCAGGTCTCCGGGCTCCTGATCCAGTGCTCATTTTATTAAATCCACTGGGTCCCATAACTAAAAAGTACATGTTCATTTCTATTTTCAAAATACACTTACCTAAGAAATTCTAGAACAGGGAATGAACCTAAGAAATGAAACATGGCTTCTAGGACTGCCTCCTAGGAAACCTAGGAAGTCTCCTCATTATTTGCTATTGCTATTTAAAGGTTTTTCCCACTTTACAGGGAAAAAAGGAATTTTGAGAGTGAAAAAGAAGTCAATAAAAAATGGTTCTTTGTAGAACCTAACCCCAGCCGGTGTCCCTGTCCCTTCCTCTGATTCTATGTCTCTCTTCTCTGTTGTCTGTGTACAAGTCATGGGTCATTAGTACGGGCTTGTGGGAGCTGAGAGAGGAAGAGTAAGGTCCTCATTAAAAAGGAGTACACCAGAAGCTGACAACCATCACCACTCAGCTTCAGTTGCTAACACACAGGCTCCAGAATCCACAGGCCATATGCAAATATTATGAAATTCATCCTGATTACTTTTGCCTCTCTAATAGTTTTACACACTTAGATAAGGCCCTTAGCAGGGGGATATCCTAATGGAGGCTACTATAATATAATAATTTTTTTCTGTATAGAGATTTTTTTTCAATTTTAAAAGAAAATGACTTTAAACAAAGCAAATCCATATTTAAACCAAATTCCAAGAGCAGCCAACTCCTATTTTTCAGCAGCTGGCAAGAGCACACAATGAGCTCTACTGACATTTCTTTTTCTTCATCCCATATGGTATAAAACAAAACCGACCTAGAGTCCTTGATAAGCTTTATGTGGTCATTTGAGGTTTTTGTCTTTTTTTTTTTTTTGCGGTAAGCGGGCCTCTCACAGCTGTGGCCTCTCCCGTTGCGGAGCACAGGCTCCGGACCGCGCAGGCTCAGCGGCCATGACTCACGGGCCCAGCCGCTCCGTGGCACGTGGGATCTTCCCGGACCGGGGTACGAACCCGTGTGCCCTACATCGGCAGGCGGACTCTCAACCACTGCGCCACCAGGGAAGCCCTGGTCATTTGAGTTTTACAAATGGTTTCTCTAATGGTATGCCAAAATCATTTTTGTGTTCTCTCCAGACAGCTTTACTGTAACATGCAGCAATGTTTAGCCTGGTGATGAGTCTTCTGTAAACAGTTAACCAATGTTGTATGTTATGGAAACCAATCTATATATAAATGAAACAATCCACAGGCTCTAACCTGGAAATACTAAGAAAACAATCTGGATGCATTAATCACAGCACTATGAAGATATGTTCAGGCTGCTGTAACAGAATACCATAGACTTACGGTATAAATAACAGAAATTTATTTTCTGTGGCTTATAAATACCAGAAATTTATTTCTCACAGTCCTGGAGTCTAGGAAATCCAAGATCAAGGTGCTGGCAGATTCAGAGCCTGATGAGGATCCACTGTCTGGTTCATAGATGGCCATCTTCTCATGGCGCCCTCAGATGGCAGAAGAGGACGAGGGAACTCTCTGGGGTCTCTTTTATAAGGGCATTGATTCCATTCATGAGGGCTCCACCTCCGTGACCTAATCACCTCCCAAAGGCCCCACTTCCACATGTCATCACATTGGGGATTAGAATTTAACATATGAATTTGGGGGGACACAAACGATCCATATGCTAAGGATAATAAAGCTGAATAAATTAACACAGAAGATTCAGTATTAAATACCAACCTAGTAAGCCAGGCTAAGAGAAGGAGACTGATAAATTAAACAAGAAAACACTGTCAGACCTTATTATGCAGAATACCAGTTTGAGGTTTCAACCTCATTGAGTTCTTTGCAGTTCATCTCTCACTTCCCCTTTTGCTTCCAGCTTTCCTCTCTTCATCGGAGAGATTGGGGCTTCCTCTTTGAGGACCCCAGTTAGCTAACCAGCCTAAAACTAGGCAGATCCACCAGCCAGTCAACAGTGGCCACTGCTCCTTTTGTGAAAATGTGTGTACTAAGATCTAATTCTACACCTATTCTGATTCTAGTGCGTCTCCTAATGTAATGCTCTGTCCTGGCATGGCTAGGGACACCCTGCGTCCCACAGATAAGCACCTCTGGACAATGGACCTCCTTCAGGAGGAAAACTCCAAGGAAGAGGAGAGAACGGTATGTATGGGTGGGGGGTTATGGGGAGGTTTGCGTGTCTAAAATGAAAAACCCAGTCTTTTCCTCCTGTTTTAAGGGAAAATCTCAGTTCAGTCTGTTTCCTGTGTATTTCTCTTACTACGCACACAAAACACTTCACTTCTGACACTTCTGGTCACCAAATGTGTGTGTGGTTTTCTCCACAACAATGAGAGAGTCTCCGACGCAAGCTGGGTGCCCTACAATTTAACTCAACTCTGACACTATCTACCCAGAGAGAGCATCAGATCCCACAGGTTAAGGGCTCAGTCTCACAAGACTGCCCCCCCTTCCTCACCCCACACAAACACACACACACACACATACCTATACCACACTCCAGTTGAAAGCCAATTGAAAGCCCAGGTGCCTTCTGTGCTTCTGACCAACTGGCTATAGACTGGAAGTTTCAATGACCCTCTCCTTGGGTTCAATTAATTTGCTGGAGCGACTCACAGAACTCAGAAACACTTATGTTAACCAGTTTATTAAAGATACAGATGAACAGCCAAATGAAGAGACACCTAGGAAAAGGTCTGGGAGGGCCCTGAGCACAGGAGTTTCTGTCCCTGTGGAGTTGGAGTATGTCACCCTCTCTGAACCCTGTCCTATTGGAATTTTATAGAGGTTTCATCATGTAGGCATGATGGATCATTAACTCCATTTTCAACCCTTCTTCCTTCTCAAGAGAATGGGGGTGGGAGGTGGGCTGGGTTGAAACTTCCAGGCTTCTAATCAGGGCTTGGTCTTTCTGGTGATGAGCCCTCAACCAGGAGCCATCCAGGAGCCTATGCAGAGTCGCCTCATTATAGCAAAAAACACTCCTTTCACCCAGGAAACTATAATATTTCAGGAGCTCTGTGTCAGGAGACAGGAGCAGAGACCATTGTATATTTTCCATTATCTCACGGTGTTCCACTGTAATTTCTGAAAGGAACTAGAAGCAAGACATCAAGGCATGCTAATTAAGTACTGGTAAGAACTGCACCTCTGATTTGGGAGGGATGAATGACTAAAGGCACCTGTAAGGGTGAACGAACCAAGAGTAACCAATAAAAGTTACTGCATTGGCTTAAAAATGTTTAACTATATGTCCACCGAGATATACAAAAATTGAACTTGCCATACACCAGCAATTTATATTGTATTAGGTAATATAAGGAATCTAGAGATGATTTAAAGTGCATAGGAAGATGTGTGTAGGTTATACACAATCTGAGCATCCTCAGATTTTGGTATCTGTGATTGGGGGGGTGGGGGAGTGGCAGGGTCCTGAGCCAATCCCACACAGATATGAAGGACAATTGTATTTTCTTTCCTGATTTCTGGGCTGATGTTAACCCAGGGATTAAGCAAATCAAAATAGCTTAAGCAATAAGGAAAATGTGTTAATTTCATACAACATAAAGTTCCAAACATAGGGTGGCATAGCCAGAGTGACATAATGATGTCTTAAAGGACTAAATCACTTTTCATCTTCCTCCTCTGCCATCCTCAGTACCTTGGCTTTCATCCACAGCTTGTGCCCTCCTGGTCACAGGATGGCTGCCATAGCTCCAAAGCTCACACTGTCATACAACTGTGTTCAAAGGCAAAAAAAAGTTTTTGCTTTAGAGTCTTTTTTTATTAAGAGGGAAACTCTTTCCAGAAGTCCGCCTGCAGATTTCCCTTTGGGTTCCTTTGGCCAGAGTTGTATCACATGACCATGCCCTAGCTGCAAGAGAGTCTGGTAATGAATATCTGGCATTTTCAGCCTCTAGAAAGGCAGGCAGTTCTACTAGCAAGGAAAACACATTGGGAATGACTCTTGGGTTGGCAACCAGCACTGTCAAGCAAGGCAGAAGGTAACAAAATAGGTCTGTCTGCAGACAGAACTTGTGCCTTTAACCTCTGTCCCATGATGTCAACTTTAAGATTCTTCCAATTCTAAATTGCCTTCCATTGCAAACACTATAATATAACTACACCCTCAAACTCACCCTGAACTTTCCTACCTCCCATCTTTGTACACACAGTTCACTTAACCTGGGATTCTGTCTCCTTCCTCATCTGCATCTAGATGTAGAGCCTACTCTTGAAGATGCCACTCAAACACCACTGTCTCAATAGAGCCTCCCAATAACTTGTCAAACTTCCCAACTCTTCTTTCAGTCTCCTATAGCTAGGAAACTCCTCACGCGGTCTACCACAGGGTCTGCAAAGCCTCAAGTCTGGTGAATTGAATTGAACCGTTTTGCCTTTTGGGCTGCAGAAGGAAGTGTAATAGAAAACGTTTCTCTTCACTTGGGGGGATTTGAATAAAGTGATATTCTACAAAAGAGCTGTCCTAAAGGTTAACGTTATCTCTATTCTGTTTTACACTGTGTTTTAACTATAAAAAAGATTTCTTACCCAAATCACGTAAGAAATTTACCTAAAAATCATTATTTTTCCTCTCCCCAATTATTTGAACAACTGTTTTAAATCTTTATGGATTTTTAAACTGCTTCTCAAAATTAGTAAAATGTTAATAATTGTTGAAGCTGGGTGAAAGGTACATGGGAATTCATTACACTATTCTATTTTTGTCTATGTTTAGAATTTCTATAAATAAAATAAAAAATGAATGGTTCTCCATGTTCAGAAACTTTGAAGCCAATGCTATGAATTTAGGAGAAAGCACAGTAAACATTCCAATGGGATGTTACACATGGGAAATTAATTTCCACTCAATCTAGACACAAAATCTGCAGGCCCTTCGGTAGGGTTTTCTTCTTTGCTTCCCCAGACTCAATGAAGCTTCAGTCTTCCATTTACTTTAGACAAAAGAGTGCCAATGTAGTGGGGGAACTTAGCTCATCAGTGACGGTAAAGTTCATTTTTGATATGCACTTATTTTCTTTTGATTAGATATTCAATACTTCCTTGGCTATTTGGGTCTTTGTCAGGCGGGTTCCACATTTGCTCAAATAAGCCAGAGAACATTCATTTTAAAAACTAATAATAACTTTGACTCAGCTGACACCAAAATTTGGCAACAGTAGTTCACCAGGAGCGAAATTAAGCAAAATTGTTTTAGTGAGATAACTTAACTGCTCAAGCGCTCTCAGTAAAATGCATTTCAGTTCATAAACAGGGAACTGCAGAGGTTGCATTTTATCACATTCCTTTGTACAAGATATACACAGTGGAGCTTCCTCCCTTGTTTCCTCTTTGAAAAATTCTGTCTGTTCTCCGTGGCTTAGTTTAAATTCTGCCTCCTTTGTGAAACCTTCAAGATTGAGGTTGCTGTTATAATGAAAACTATTTTTATTACAATCTTAGCCAAGCTGTATTGAACCCTTATTACATGGAGGCAACAGGTTGAAAAGCAATGATCTGCTTACTCACCAAATTCATTTGGGAGGAATATTAAAAATAGACTCCCAATTGGGATTGACATGTATACACTGATGTGTATAAAATTGATGACTAATAAGGACCTGCTGTATAAAAAAATAAATTAAATAAAATTCAAAAATTCAAAAAAAAAAAGATTCCCAAGTCCTTCCCCTAGAGATCGATCCTATTTTGGTAGCTCCGTGGTGAGCCCTGAATCTGCACTCTAATAGGGTTTCCTGGTGATTCTTCAACCCAGGCAAGTTTGGGAAACCAGGTAAAACCATTAAGCCATGGACCGTAGACACCCTAGGATGCAGACTGCCTGGTTTGAATCCTGGCTCCACCACTCACAGCGTGGTCTTAGAAAAGTTACTTAATAGCCATAAACCTCAGTTTTCTCATTTGTAAAGTAATAATAACAACAGTACCTATCTCATGGCATTGGGGTGAGGTTTATTTATTTATTTATTTATTTATTTTTTTTTTTTTTTTTTTGTGGTATGCGGGCCTTCCTCTGTTGTGGCCTCTCCCGTTGCGGGGCACAGGCTCCGGACTCGCAGGCTCAGCGGCCATGGCTCACGGGCCCAGCCGCTCCGCGGCACGTGGGATCCTCCCAACATGCGGGATCCTCCCAGACCGGGGCGCGAACCCGGTTCCCCTGCATCGGCAGGCGGACGCGCAACCACCGCGCCACCAGGGAAGCCCCCTGGGGTGAGGTTTAAATGGGATAATACCAGTACAAGATTTGGGGGACCTGATTTAAGGTAAATAATTGCGAACATATCTTAAATTTGCAAATTTTACGAAAACATATGACCATGTGAACACATGGCCAGAGTCCCTCCCAGGGCCCTGAAGTTTTATTAGCTTCCTAGAAAATCGGTTGCTAAGTAGCTGTTCTTTTATTGTGCTCAGGCTTTGTGTATATCGCTCGATTTGGTTTTTGCAATGACCCTTTGAGAAAAGTATTATTGTCTCCACTTTACAGTAGAGGAATCAAAACAGAGGTTGAGGGGGACGGTGTCCTGCCCAAGACTATACCAAAAACAGATGCAATCAAACCCAGGTCTACCATGTCCCAGAGCTCACTGGTATTGTCAGGACCATGTACTGGATGGGCACAGTCTGCCCTTATTAACCCTCTTTTTATGTGAATGACCTTGTCAAAGTTAAAAAGAAATATAAAAAGACTTTTTTTTAATTTATTTTTTGTTGAAGTATAGTTGATTTACAATGTTGTGTTGATTTCTACTGTACAACAAAGTGACTCAGTTATATACACATATATACATTCTTTTTTATATTCTTTTCCATTATGGTTTATCCCAGGATGTTAAATATAGTTCCCTGTGCTATACAGTAGATATAAGGAGACTCAAGTTGATTGGCTTCTCTGTGTCATGGTGGGACACCATGGACCTGGGACTGTTCTCAGCTTTGTAGTCAGAATCTCAAGGTTAAGCAACTAATTACTTAACCAAACTCACAGGAGGCTGACCAAGCACACGTGGACAATGGGAGGGTGCCTACCTAGTCATCAACCCAGTCAAGGGGCTAAAGGACAGGTCAGAGGACAGTTTAGTAAACCTGGAATCAGAAATAGGAGTTGGGTGCCATGGTGATACATTTTCATCAAGCTAGACTAACCGAATGTATGACTGTTTCTCCATGGGAGAGATATTAATGCATCTGCCCAACGAATAGGAGTGGAGGTCAGGAATCAGAGCATCAGCTCTGTTAAGAAAGCAGTGGATAAAAGGCAACACATTCTTATTCTCTAGTCCTCCTTTTAAAGTGAATCTCCAGGGACTTCCCTGGTGGCACAATGGTTAAGAGTCTACCTGCCAATGCAGGGGACACGGGTTCGAACCCTGGTCCGGGAAGATCCCACATGTCACGGAGCAACTAAGTCCGTGTGCCACAACTACTGAGCCTGCACTCTAGAGCCCATGCTCCGCAACAAGAGAAGCCACCGCAGTGAGAAGTCTGTACACCGCAACGAAGAGTAGCACCCGCTCTCCCCAACTAGAGAAAGCCCACCCGCAGCAACGAAGACCCAATGCAGCCAAAAACATAAAATAAAATAACAAATTATTTTTTAAAAAGTGAATGTCCATAAGCACAGTTCGTAGAACTATTTTGGTTATAAGTGTCTAATAGCCCAACTCAGCCTGACTTAGGAAGTGTGTTGGCTCACATAAATGAAAAATCTAATGGCAGAGGACCTGGCCTCACCAAGGCCAGCCTGGGGTTCAGATCATCTGCTCCTCTCCATATGTTGCTGAATTCTCAGGCTCCACATGAAAGCAAGACGGCTACAGCCACATCAGGCAACAAGGTGCAAGTTCAAGTACAACATGAAAAAAAAAAGAGCCTCTTTGTAGTGGCTTCAATTTAACTGGCTTAATTACTTGCTCACTTTTGGCCAATCATGAGGCAAAAGGAATGTAATGTGCTGACTGCTGTAGGCCTAGATCATGTGCTGTGGCTCTTGAGGCAAAGGTGGAGCCCAGACACTTCATGGGTTGCTGAGGGGTTGGATGCCCAAACAAATAAAAGTCACTCTTGCTGGAAAAATGGGGAATAGACATAAACAAATATCTAAACCAGGGCTTCATGCCTGATATATTACAGTACTGGTGACAGTGTTCGTTTTTTTCTAACAATAACCACATTCCAGGCGCATCTTCTTCTTGCTTCTTTTTCCTTCTTCTTCTTCCAGGCACACCCCAGTCAGCTTCTTTGAGCCTGGCTGTCTCCCACAAACAATTTCTTAACGTGGGCATCTTCTGCAGTTGACTAAAGTCCTTTAACATGAGTGATTCAATTTTCCCACCCATTATGAAAAAAGTGTGCTCTTTAAAAAATATATATATAGGGCTTCCCTGGTGGCGCAGTGGTTGAGAGTCCGCCTGCCGATGCAGGGGACACGGGTTCGTGCCCCGGTCCGGGAAGATCCCACGTGCTGC
>NC_041228.1:41271664-41273762 GCF_002837175.3 Physeter macrocephalus
AAAAAAAAAAAAAAAAAAATATATATATATATATATATATATATACTATATAAATACATGAAGAACAAAAAAGTAATTATACAGTCTCACCATGTAAATAAATCCACTATTTTTATGTATTCCATCCCACTCTCTCTTCCACGAATAAAGTTTGTTTTTTGTCACTGTCTTATTTTACACTGTTGTCATCCTCCTGCACATATTTCTACTTTTTTCCTTAGCACTTTATCATAAACGTTTTTCCAGATTATTACCTAGACTTTATGAATATAATAACTTTTCATTAAAAATTTTTTAAGTTTATTTATTTATTTTTGGCTGCATTGGGTTTTCGTTGTTGCATGCAGGTTTTCTCTAGTTGCGGCGAGTGGGGGGCTACTCTTAACTGTGGTGTGCAGGCTTCTCATTGCGGTGGCTTCTCTTGTGGAGCATGGGCTCTAGGCACAAGGGCTTCAGTAGCTGTGGCGCATGGGCTGTAGAGCACAGGCTCAGCGGTTGCGGCACACGGGCTTCGTTGCTCCGCGGCATGCAGGATCTTCCCAGACCAGGGTTCGAACCCGTGTCCCCTGCATTGGCAGGAGGATTCTTAACCACTGCGCCACCAGGGAAGCCCCATAAAAATATTTTTTAAAATATTACAAAAGTAATACATATGTGGGGAAATAATTCAAATAACACAGAAGTGTATATGGTTAAAAAGTAAAATCACCAGATTTTAAGAATGTGGACTAAACTCATGCTGAAATCCACTTCCTCATAAGACCCTGAGAAGAGATTTTTAAAGATATGAAAAGGAAGGAAAGAAGGAGGTAAGGCAGGAAGGGAGGGAGGGAAGAGAAGGGAGAAAACTGAAAGATAACTGAAAGATAATATAGTCATTCTTGAAACTGAGAAAGGTCACTCTCCATTATGGCTGGAGATGGAAACCACGTGGTAAGCCGAGACACCCCGTCTCATAACATCCACATGGGAATAAGTGCAGCCAGGCCACAGGAAAAGCCCGGGTGTAGGTAGAGGTGTAGCCCAGGTGGCAGAAGGTGAGCTCACCCAGTCTCTGAAAAAGGCCAACACCATCCAAAAATCTCAACACAAGGAGGAATTTGCACCTGAGAAAACATTTACCAGATCAATGAGGACTTGAAAATTAGGGATTTCAGAGCCTCATGGACAATGGTTCTCAGTCCTAGCCACATGCTGGAATCACCAGGGAGCTTTCACAGGTCAGATGCCCTCTGATCCCCAGACCAGACTGCTCCCCAGATTTCGCTAGCCCCAGTTAAGTCAGAATTTCTTGGGATAGGATCCAAGCATCAGTATTTTTAATATTCCCAGGTGATTCCAGTGTGCAACCAAGATTGATTTCAGTCCTTCAGTCAGGAATCGTTTCCATGAAATGAAAACAAGAGGCTATAACACAATACATGATCATAAGAAAGAATCAGCTAAAGATGAGGAAAATAAAATATAAATCATTGTTGACAGAAAAAAATTGATAATGGCCTGAATATCAGACTGGACATGACCTTGAAGGCAGTCTCTTCAGATGTGTCACTTCCCAGAATTCATTCAGCTTCTTTCCTCCCACATGCCCTCTCTCCCTCACTTTCTCTATTCCCAGCCCTATAACCTGTAAATGTAGTCAAAGAGCACCATACAAAAGTCTACAGAAAAGATCAACAAAGAAACTTTCCAGGAGACCAGCAGTTGCAGGTCACGGGAGTTCTGTGAATGTGCTCTTTCTGACTGCCCTGGCTCATCCTGCCTGAGCCTTGGCAGGATTTGAACTCAGGGCCTGGGAGGCACACCTGGAACTTTCCATGAGGGTACACCTGGAGAGGGAGACCTTGGAAGAAGGAATAGTTCAGTAGGCATCTCACTGTGCCTTCTTCTTCTCTCTTTTCCTTCCCCAACTCCCCTCTAGGAAGGTAAAATCTGGCTGAAACCATCAATTCGGACAGCTTTCAAAGGAAAAGTCGACTCGAGAAAACCATAATTCAAAAAGATTCATGTACCAAAATGTTCATTGCAGCTCTATTTACAATAGCCAGGACATGGAAGCAACCTAAGTGTCCATCAACAGATGAATGGATAAAGAAGA
>NC_041228.1:41274036-41281717 GCF_002837175.3 Physeter macrocephalus
GAGATTTGGGGATATATGTATATGTATAACTGATTCACTTTGTTGTAAAGCAGAAACTAACACACCATTGTAAAACAGTTATACTCCAATAAAGATGTTAAAAAAAACAAAAAAAAAGAAAGCCACCTGCAGAGTGTGAATGAAAGGGGCCCTCCATCCCACCCGTCTTCCTGTGTCTGCCTGACCCCAGCAGCTATGGGAGGACAGAGAAAGACTTGCCCTCTCCTAGGGGCAATTCAGCATTTGGATGACACAGCTGGGGCTGGCAAACACCACAAGTGGTGATCTTGGTAGGCCAGGAAGGGTAGCAGCAAGGAGCTGGCATTTTGGAGACAGACCTAGATTTGACTTCCTGGCTGGCACTTACTTCTTTTTAGCCTATAATGCCTTGGGTTTGAATCTCAGGTCAATTCTTGAGGCAAATGTCTTCACTGAGGCACTCAGAGACTCAGTGTCTGCTCTGGGAGTAATATTACCCACCCCCTAGTATAGGGCTAAAGATTAAACTGGATAATGTAAAGCCCCTGGTGCAGGGGAGGCGCTCAACAGATGGTCACTCAATCTGCCCTCCTAAAGGAACCAGCCACTAAGACCAAGTCTCAGTTACTAACCAGAAGCTGCTCTCTCTCCCTCTAGGAACTGAGAGCTGAAACTCACAGGTGATATATTCTCCAAACTATTTTATAAACATGCGCTCTTGCTACATACATATACTTTGCATATTTACACTACCCTGTTGATACCCACTTGTAGGGCTGTAAAATCATCTGGATTTACTCAACTTTCTCCAGATATTTTTGGATGTAATTTTGCCAATGATAAAAGGAGTAAATTTAGTTTTGGAAGGCCATTAGCACTTTCAATCTACCAAGACCTTCTGAAAAAGATAGTTCCATCCACCAGTAAACTTGCATCTGGGGGATCCTGGGCCGGGACCTCACTGATAACCTATTAATCTGCATGAGACTTCTATCTGAAAGTATAGCAGACATTCCTTGTAATAATTTTTTTTACTTAAACTTTTAAATTTTGAGATCACAGACAATTTTAAGGAATAATACAGAGAGATCTCAGGTACCCTTTACCAGTTTCCCCCAATGGTAACATCTTACAAAACTGTAGTACAATATCAGAACTGGGATAGTGACATTGAGACAGTCAAAATGCAGAACATTTCCATCACCATAAGTAAGGGTCCCTCTTGTTGTCCTTTTAAATCCATACCCACCTCCATCCCCTCCTTAACCCCTGGCCACCACTTATCTGTTCTCCATATCTATAATTTCATTCTCATCATTTCAGGAATGTTTTATAAATATCATCAAAAAATTACAAATAATAAATGCTGGACAGGGTGTGGAGAAAAGAGAACTCTCCTACACTGTTGGTGGGAATGTAAATTGGTGTAACCATTATGGAAAACAGTATGGAGGTTCCTTAAAAAACGAAGAGTTACCATATGATACAGCGATCCCACTTCTTGGCATATATCCAAAAAAGATGAAAACTCTAATTTGAAAAGATACATGCACCACAGTGTTCATAGCAGCACTATTTACAATAGCCGAGACATGGAATCAATCAACCCCAGTGCCAATCAACAGACAACTGGCTTAAGAACATGTAGTATATGTAGTATATATATATACACAATGGAATATCACTCAGCCATAGAAAAGAATGGAATATTGCCATTTGCAGCAACATGGATGGACCTAGAGAATTTTTTTTTAATTTATTTATTTTATTATTTTTGGCTGCGTTGGGTTCTTGGTTGCTGCGCGCGGGCGGCACGTGGGATCTTCCTGGACCAGGACTCGAACCCGTGTCTCCTGCATTGGCAGGCAGATTCCCAACAACTGCACCACCAGGGAAGCCCTGTAGAGAATATTATACTTAGTGACGTAAGTCTGACAGAGAAATATTAATAGTATATGATATCACTTATATTTGGAATCTAAAAAATAATGCAGGGCTTCCCTGGTGGCGCAGTGGTTGACAGTCCGCCTGCCGATGCAGGGGACACGGGTTCGTGCCCCGGTCTGGGAAGATCCCACGTGCCGCGGAGCGGCTGGGCCCCTGAGCCGTGGCCGCTGAGCCTGAGCGTCCGGAGCCTGTGCTCCGCAAAGGGAAAGGCCACAACAGTGAGAGGCCCCGCGTACCGCAAAAAAAATAAATAAATAATAATGCAAATGAGTCAATATACAAAACAGAAACAAATTTATGGTTACCAAAGTGGGGAGGGAGGGACAAATTAGGAGTATGAGATTATTAGATACAAACTACTATGCAGAAAATAGATAAGCAACAAGGATTTACTGTATAGCACAGGGAATTATATTCAATACCTTGTAATAACCAATAATGGAAAAAAATCTGAAATATATATATATATAATTGAGTCACTTTGCCGTACACCTGAAACTAACACAATATTGTAAATCAACTATACTTCAATTTTTTTAAATTTAATTTTATTTTTTTTTACACTTCAATTTTTAAAAAGGAATGTTATATAAATGGAGTGATACCATATGTAATCTTCCGGGGTTGGCTTTTTTTACTCAGCATAATTCTCTGGAGATTCATCCAGGTCATTGCCTGTTTCAATAGTTTGTTCCCTTTTACTGCTGAGTAGTATCCATGGTATGAACGTACCACAGTTTAACAGTTCACTCATCGAAAGACATCTTCATAGTTACCAGTTCTGGGCTATTAAGAAAAAAGCTGCTATAAAGGATCATGTCCAAGTTTTTGTGTGAACATAAGTCTCCAATTCTCTGGGATAAATGCCCGGGAATGCAATTGCTGCATCATATGGTAGTTGTATGTTTTTTGTTTTTTGTTTTTTTTTTAAATTTTTGGCTGCATTGGGTCTTCATTGCTGTGCGCGGGCTTTTCACTAGTTGTGGCGAGCGGGGGCTACTCTTCCGTGCGCGGGCTTCTCATCGTGGTGGCTTCTCTTGTTGCAGAGCATGGGCTCTAGGCGCGCAGGCTTCAGTAGTTGTGGTGCACGGGCTTAGTTGCTCCGTGGCATGTGGGATCTTCCAGGACCTGTGTCCCCTGCATTGGCAGGCGAATTCTTAACCACTGTACCACCAGGGAAGTCCCAGCTGTATGTTTAATTTTTTTTTGTATGTTTAATTTTAAAAGAAATAGCCAAACTGTTTTCCAGAGTGGTTGTACCATTTTACATTCTCACCAGCAATGTACGAGTGACCCAGTTTCTCTGCATTCTCACCAGAATTTGGTATTGTCACTATTTTTTATTTTAGCTATTCTGAAAGTTGTGTAGTAAGTAATATCTCACTGTGGTTTTAATTTGCATTTCCCTAATAGCTAATGAGGTTGAACATCTTTTCACGTGTTTATTTGCCATCTGTATAACCTCTTTGGTATATCTTCATGTGTTTTTCTCCTTTTTTAATTAGATTTTTTTTTTTACTGTTGAGTTTTGAGAGTTCTTTATATGTTCTAGATACTAGTCCTTTATACGATATGCGGTTTGCAAATACTTGCTTTGATTTTGTAGCTTCTCTTTTCATTGTTTTAACAAGGTCTTTCTCAGAGCAAGTTTGTAATTTTGATGAAGTCTGATTTATCCATTTTTCCCTTTATGGATCTTACTTTTGGTGTTAAGTCTAAGAACTTTTTGCCTAACCCTAGATTCTGAGATTTTTCTCCTATGCTCTTTTCTAAAAGTTTTGTCGTTTTACATTTAAGCCCATAATCTATTTTGAGTTAATTTCTGTACAAGGTATGAGGCATAGACCCAGGTGTTTTGTTTTTTGTTTTTTTCTCATGATGTCCAATTGTTCCAGCATCCTTTGTTGAAAAGGTTATCTTTCATCAATTGAATTGCTTTCTCATCTTCGTCACAAAAATCAGCTAGACCAATTTGTCTGGATCTGTTTCTGTATTCTCTGTTCTGTTTCACTGATCTCTGTGTCTATCCCTCCACCTGTATCATACAATTTTGATTACTGTACCCATATATAAGCCTTGAAGTTGGTTAGACTGAGTCCTCCTACATGACTCTTCTTTTTCCAAATCGTTGTAGTTATTCTAGTTCCTTTTGCCTTTACATATGTTTGAGTAATCTCATTTATATCTATAAAACATCTTGCTGGTATTTTGATGGAGTTGCATTAAACCTGTATGTCAACTTGGGAAGAATTGACATCTTTACTAGGTTGAGTCATCCAATCTATGACCATGACGTGTCTCCATTTATTTAGATCTTTGAGTTCTTTCATCAGCATTGTGTAGTTTTCAAGATATAAGTCCTACACGTGTTTTGTTAGTTTTTTTCTAAATATTTCTCTCTTTTTTTCTTGAGCATTTGTAAATGATATATTGTATTTTTAATTTTGGTGAATAATTTGAGTAATCCTTAAAAAAAAAAAATAAAACCAGAAGAGGGTAAGATCTTACTGACTGTTCTGAGAATGTAAGGCTCAGCATGTCTTCAATGTTCTATCCACAGTTCTATTGAGAAGAATTCTCAGATGGTTCCTCACACGTTGCTTACAACTGTGACCGCAGAGGACTGGGCCAGGGAAGGCACAAGAACTACTGATCCCCGGGAAACCAATGGCTGATGAGGTCGGCACCAATGAGAGCCTTGCCCAGTAGGGACAAGTTACTAAATGAACCTTTTAGATTCTTCATCTCTGAAAGTTAAGCCGGAGATATGTGGAAAGAGTTACCAGGCTATAGTAGAAGCAGAAGTGAAGAAACACACAAAGAGAGAAAACAGAAGCTAGGAGGCATGCATGGTAGAGAGAGCAGTTGGTCTTGGGAACAGGACCCAAAAGACATGCAGAAAAGAAATGCATTTGGCTCCAGCTGGGCACCAACAACTCCTGGTGCAAAGGCGCGAGGAGGTGACCCAGTCAAGAGAGCTGGGCATTGTCCCAAGTGACCTTCCAGTTCCTGACCAATGACCAGTCTCCACGGGGTTCAGAGCCACCAGTGTTCCTGTTCTAACCCTGAGGACTGATGGAAGGGCTTTCCAGAGTTCCCATGAAGATATTTGCTTTCCTCACTTCCATGAACACCCTTAAAAGAAATCTTCTATTAAAATAACTGCACACATGGGACTTCCCTGGTGGTCCAGTGGTTAAGAATCTGTCTTGCAATGCAGGAGATGCCGGTTCGTTCCCTGGTCGGGAAACTAAGATCTCACATGCTGCGGGGCAAATAAGCCCACGTGCCACAACTACAGAGCCCACGAGCTCTGGAACCCACACGCCACAACTAGAGAGAAGCCCACGCACCGCAACTAAGACGGGATCCGGCCAAAAAATAAATATTTTTAAAAATAACTGCACACAGCCCAGCCCAGGTGTATAAGAAATAAATCAATGTCTACAAAGTCTAGTGTATAAGAAATATCACCTTCTACATCCCCTTTAAATCAATCTAAATCTGATTCCCAAACCCTGTCCCGCCGGGTTGAGAGGAAATCCCAACTCAAGCTTTGCTTGTCATCGAGTTTTTTACTGTCTGTCCCGCCAGAGCACCACCACGTAAGCTTCACAAAGCAGGATCTTTGGTTTTGTGCACCAGGCATCCCGGGAGTCGACATGAGCACCTGGTACAGTGTTTCCTGGCCTTCTCAGCACCCCTGGTGTTTCAGCAGATTTTTCATGGAGTTCCTAGGCCAAAAGAAATACCTAAAAGTTCTGTTTTATTAAGTAGTTAGGTCCAAACTATAAGTATTATATTCTAAAAACTTAGCAGTTGTTTGAAGGAAACCATCACACAAACTAAAAGAAAAATATTTTTAATTCCTTCTTTTTTAAATTTTTATTGGAAAATAGTTGATTTACAATGTTGTGTTATTTTCAGGTGTACAGCAAAGTGATTCAGTTATACATATACATGTATCTATTCTTTTTCAGGTTCTTTTCCCATTTAGGTTATTACAGAATACTGAGCAGAGTTCCCTGTGCTATACAGTAGGTCCCTGTTGGCTATCTATTTTAAATACTGCAAGGTATACATGTCAATCCCAAACTCCCAATCTATCCCTCCTGCCCACACGTCCCCCCTGGTAACCATAAATTCGTTCTCTAAGTCTGTGAGTCTGTTTCTGTTTTGTAAATAAGTTCATTTGTATCATTTTTTTAGATTCCACATATAAGTGATATCATACACTATTAATATTTCTCTGTCTGACTTACTTCACTAAGTATAATATTCTCTAGGTCCATCCATGTTGCTGCAAACGGCATTATTTCATTCTTTTTTATAACCACCATTACTTACCAACAGGACACGTGTACCAACCAGGCGCTGCAAACTCCTCCAACTTTGGAGTTAGGTTGGACGTTGCCACCCTCCTTTCCATTGCACATTGATTTTCCTGTAGTACTTGAGCTTTTGTCACAGCGGCTGCTGGAAACCCAGCTTCGCAAAGATGAACAGCATCTAAAGAGGAATGTAGCTTGGCCTAATATTGAAATTGATCCTCCTTGAGTTAGCAGTGCCTGGTGTTCAACACATGCTTCCCTCAAAAATGTAGAACACTCCTTGAAGCCTCTGTGAGTTCACTGCAGCTTGCTAGGATGCCTTGACACACATTTTGAGAATGACAGGCCTAACACATGGTAGGCGTTCCATAAATATTTGTTGGGTAAAAAATTCGGAGCCCCCTTTCCCAGTCAGCGTCACACTAGAATCCAGGAAGGCTATGGACAACCAGGAAAACAAGAGAAGAGCCTCTAGCCCGGCCTGTCCAATATGGTAGCCACCGGTCACGTGTGGCTATTGAGCACTTGGAAATGGGGCCGGTCCAAATGGAGATACGCTGTAAGTGTGAACTACATACAAGCTTCATAGACTTGATACAGAAAAAAAGTAAAATACCTCAGTAAGTTTTTATATTGATTACTTGTTGAAAGGATAATATGTTAGACATAAAATATATTATTAAAATTAATTTCACCTGTGTCCTTTTATGGTTTTTTTTTATGTGGCTACTAGACTCTAGTAGCTAGACATTTTGGAATTCCGAATGTGGCTCAAATTATACTTCTATTGGTCAGTGCTGCTCTATCCATTGCATTCTCATAGTCAAGGCTGACATTGTCTTAGTTCATCTGGAGCTCCTTGCTTCTGGGCCACAAGGCATGGGAAGATGGGTGCTACCTTCCTTAGCACACAGCACAGCCATTCCTCTGAGGGGCTGCCACCACTTGGGGCCCTGCACAGGCTCCCAGCCCTAAGCCTTTCTCAGGAACGCTCCCCATCTCTCCTCTCTTCTAATACTCATAGGCCTCACCCACCTCCACCTCTCCTGGGACACTCAGCATCACTTCAACGGGCTTAGGCTTTCCTTAAAGACTGGAAGAGCCCCTGGCTTCAGGCACCTGCTGCTCCCATGGGCTTCCTGCTCCAAAAGAATCCCCCAAGTCATAGACACAAGACAGCATGGCTACCTGCTTGAAAGGGGGAAAGCAGGACAACTAGAGGAAGAAGAAACCTAGATGAATATTCAATACATTGTCACTATCAAACTCTTTCATGTGCTTGTTTTTACTTGTGGTGACTGCTTTTTTTTTTTTTTTTTTTTTTTTTGCAGTACGCGGGCCTCTCACTGTTGTGGCCTCTCCCGTTGCGGAGCACAGGCTCCGGACGCGCAGGCTCAGCGGCCATGGCTCACGGGCCCAGCCGC
>NC_041228.1:41281784-41288627 GCF_002837175.3 Physeter macrocephalus
GCCGCTCCGCGGCATGTGGGATCCTCCCAGACCGGGGCGCGGACCCGGTTCCCCTGCATCGGCAGGCGGACGCGCAACCACTGCGCCACCAGGGAAGCCCTGATGGCTTTTTTTAAACAAGTGATAGCAAGAAAAAATAGCATTTACTTTTAGTTTATTAATGGTTTTATTTAACAAGCACTTACACAGCGGGTGTCACATACCAGGTACTGCTGAGAGCTGTTTACAAAATACTAACTCATTTGATTCTCATTACAACCTTACGAGGTAGGTCCTATCATTGTCCCCATTTTATAGGAAAAAACTGAGACACAGAGAAATTAAGTAACTTGCTCAAGGTCACACAGCTAGTAAGTGGAAGAGCCAGGATGTGAACCCAGGCAGTTTGTCTTTAGACATTGCAGTCCTACTTACATGGTAGTTACTGAGAGTTCCTTCTGAGAATTGAATGTTTTAAATATAACTTATTTTTACAATCAAAAACTCATTTTCCTTTAGGTTGACATTTAGGATCTCTTTTCAAGATTATGCCTTTGCTCTCTAAATCGGTCTTGCTATGCCATTGACTAAAACACCTAACCATTTGAAAACCTCTTTCACCTTTTCAGAAAACAGCTTTCCAGGAGAGTTTTTTCCCTGATGCTATCAGAGCCATTATTTTTCTTCTTTAGCATTTGTCAAATAGTTGCAATTTGATAGGTAAAGGACTCAAGGTTGAGTTGGCCCTGCCAGAAAATAATTAACACGGTTGGTTTCACAGCCAATGACACCATTCTTCAATTTGCTGGTGAGTTAGAATTTCTCTGAAATATATGTAAAGGACTCTAGAGATAGATGGTATGGTTCTCTGTCTTCTCCATTCATGAGAAACTTGAAAACAGAAGCATTCCCAGCAGGAATGACCCTGACAGCACAGCAGGAACCTCCAAGCCAGTCTTTGCCAAATAGGTGGGATGGAGAAGCAACCCCAGAGGGAAGAAGAATAATGACTCACCTTTGGTTTCAGGTGTTCCTGGGCACCAAACCTTTTACAGCGGGAAGTTAGATCACAAGTTCTGTTAAGAAACACCGGCTTCATTTTCCAATTCCATTAGCTATTCCTTGACTTTCATTCCTTTGGGGTCAAGGCCACGTCAACTCCAGCACTGGGGTCTCCATCAACTGACCACCCAATGCCCTGTCACCTTTGACCCTGGGACTGCAGGTCTGGACAGGGCCATCAAAGGCCCAGCTGTGGGGCTGAGGTTCAGTTTGTGGTTGGGCTCAGTTTTGCTGTGATTTTTTGTTTTCGTTTGTTTGTTTTTTGCTAAGCCACGCATCTTGTGAGATCTTAGTTCCCTGACCAGGCCGGGGATCAAACCCAGGCCCTTGTCAGCAGAAGCACAGAGTCCTAACCACTGCACCACCAGGGAATTCACTCAATTATTTTTATATCTTTTAAAACTTTTAAAACAGTTTTTCAAATTTTAGTTAGATGCAAATTCTTCAAGGGCAGAATTTTTGGAATTATCTTTGTAGTCCCAGGATTTGGCACAGAGAGATCAGCACAGAACTCAACAAAGGTGTGCTGCAGGAAAGAAGGTAGCCAGTCTTCCTCTGTGACCTGCAGGGAACATTGGGATGGGTTTCCTCTTGCCTATAAATATTTTTCCCTTAGGTGAGAATATAAGACACCATTTACGGGCTTCCCTGGTGGTGCAGTGGTTGAGAGTCCACCTGCCGATGCAGGGGACACGGGTTCGTGCCCCGGTCCGGGAAGATCCCACATGCCGCGGAACAGCTGGGCCCGTGAGCCATGGCCGCTGAGCCTGTGCGTCCGGAGCCTGTGCTCCGCAATGGGAGAGGCCACAACAGTGAGAGGCCCACGTACCAAAAAAAGAAAAAAAGACACCATTTACAATCCTACTTTTTTTTCAATTAACATGATATATGCATTTTCATGTGTGTTACAGTCTGAATGTTTGTGTCCCCTCTCCCCAAAATCCATATGTTGAAAACCTACGCCCAAAGTGATGGCATTAGGAGGTGGGTCCTTTGGGAGGTGATTAGGCCCTGACGGTAAAGCCCTCATGAAAGGGCTTAGTGCTCTTATAAAAGAGGCCCTGAAGAGCTCTCTTGCCCCCTCCACCATGTGAGGATACTATGAGAAGTCTGAGACCATAGAGGGCCCTCACCCAACCATGCTGGCACTCTGATCTCAGGCTTCCAGCCTCCAGAAATGTAAGAATTAAATTAAACTACTTAGTCTCCAGCATTCTGTTATAACAGCCCAAATGGACTAAGATACAGTTACTGTAAATTCTTCTCATTTTTGGTATGTATATGTGGTTGATTAATATTCCATTTATGAATATACCAAAATTTTCTAAGCCATTCTTTTGGTGTTCAGCATTTGGATTATTTCCTCTTATTAACTATTATAAATAAATCTATGGCCAGCTCTTTCATCTGCATTTTGGCTTAGTTTCTTAGGATTCCCTGAACAGGAATTACTGGGTTAAAGGGTATGAACAGCTTTTTGCTAATTCGTAGTTTAAAATACATCATCTTGTGGCTTTAATCTGTATTTCTTTCCTGGATAATGGCACCAAACATTTTTCTTTATCTTTGTTTACTAGTTGTATTTCCTCCTTTGTGAATTGCCTGTTCATGCCCTTTGTCCATTTATCTATTCGGGTCTTCATATTTTTCTTATCAATTTGCATGAGTTTTTTTCCATTCTGAAGATTCTAACTCTTGCTATATTTACTAAGAACAGTTTCCCTCTTTCTGTAGTAAGGGTTTTTTGTTTGTTTGTTTGTTTGCGGTACGCGGGCCTCTCACTGTTGTGGCCTCTCCCATTGCGGAGCACAGGCTCCGGACGCACAGGCTCAGCGGCCATGGCTCACGGGCCCAGCCGCTCCGCGGCATGTGGGATCTTCCCGGACCGGGGCACGGACCCATGTCCCCTGCATCGGCAGGCAGACTCTCAACCACTGCGCCACCAGGGAAGCCCTGTAGTAAGGGTCTTAACGTTATAGTGTTTGTTTATTGATACAGACATTTACCAATTTTTTTATAACTTAATAAGTGTTTTCCCTCATGCTTTTATTGTTTCTAACATTGAAATTCTTAAAAGAGAGGCCCATACCCACTAGGTCTCTTTCTAAACTTCATTCTCTCCAAAATTCACCGTCATCCAGCTCTTGACTCCAGGACGCTTTGCAAACTGCCCTTTCTAGTGTCACCGATGACCTTCTACCACCTTTCAAGTCCCATAGCCCCAGCAGACCCCCTGGAGGCATCTGGGAGGTGGAGAGCACCTCTCCCCACGGCCTCAAAGGCAGAGCCCGTTGCCTGCCTCGCCGGCACCATCCACTGTTTCTTGTTGGCTGTTCCTTCTCAGTCCCTTCACCAGATTTTCCTCTTCCTCCCATTTCCAAAATTTCTGAGAGATGTCTTCTCTTGCCCATTAAGACATATTCCCCAGGTGAGTAATCTCATCTAGTCCTTTGGCTTTAAATGTCAACTTGACGCTGATGACTCCCCAATTTCTGTTGCCAACCTGAACCTTGCCCCTGAACTCCAGACTCCAGCTTCCTCTGCAACATCTCCACTTGGATATCTAACAGGCATCTCAAACTTAATGTGGCCACAAGACCAGAGTCAAATCCTTGATTTATTCTCCCAGATCTGTCCTCTGCATCCCAACAAATGGCAACCTCAGCCTCTCAGGTGCTCGCACTAGAAGCCTGAGTCGTCTTTGACTCCTCTCCGTCATACCCTAAATCCAGTCTATCAGCAAGTTTTATTAAATATGTCTGGCGGGGCTTCCCTGGTGGCGCAGTGGTTGCGAGTCCGCCTGCCGATGCGGGGGACGCGGGTTCGCGCCCCAGTCCGGGAAGATCCCACATGCCGCAGAGCGGCTGGGCCCGTGAGCCATGGCCGCTGAGCCTGTGCTTCCGGAGCCTGTGCTCCGCGACGGGAGAGGCTGCGACGGTGAGAGGCCCGCGTACCACAAAAAAAAAAAAAAAAAAAAAAAAAAAAAAATGTCTGGAATCCAATCCCTTCACTTCCACCCAATCCAAGACTCCATCATCTCTCACCTGGGCTACTGCTGTATAATCCCAACTGGTCTCCCTGCTTTCACTCCGGGAGCCTGTGCCCCGCGACGGGAGAGGCTGCGACGGTGAGAGGCCCGCGTACCACAAAAAAAAAAAAAAAAAAAAAAAAAAAAAAATGTCTGGAATCCAATCCCTTCACTTCCACCCAATCCAAGACTCCATCATCTCTCACCTGGGCTACTGCTGTATAATCCCAACTGGTCTCCCTGCTTTCACTCTTGGCCCTTGTATCATCTGTTTCCCACACCACAGCCTTTTAAAAGTAAGGTAGGTCATGTCACACCGTGGCTCAGAACCTTCCAGTAAAGACTTTACTGTGTCCTGTAAGTCTGTACATAATCTGATTCCCACCCCACCTCCCTATCTCCTCCCTTGATTACTCTGCTCCAGCCATTTTGGTTGAGTGTTTCCTTAAAGACACCAAACAAGCTCCTGCCTCAGGGAGTTTGCACCTGCTCTTCGTGCCCCCTAAAATGCTCCTCCACACATACCCATGGCTTACTGCCTCACCTGCTTCAGATGCTACTCAAATGTCCTCTCATGAGAGACACCTTCCCTCACTCTGCTTTATTTTTCTTCATAGCACTGATTGTCACTTACATATGATAGGTCTGTTGTCTGTTTCCACTGACTAGAATATAGCTCTGGGGTAGAGAGCCGCAAAGTGGTTCCCCATGACCCCCACCTCCTGGTATACATGCCCTGATGTAATGCCCTCCCCTTGAGTGTGAGCTTGACCTGGCAGCTTACTTCAAAACAAATGCAACCTGGAAAAGGTGATCGAATGCCACTTCCAAGATTAGGTTACAGAAGGACTAATTTCTATCCTACCTCCCCGTAACCTCCAGCCAAACGGTAAGGCCCACATGGCCGTGAATTGATGTCTCTGGCCAACAGCCAGTGAGGACCTGAGGCTAACAGCCACCTGAGTGAGCGGGACACAGGTCCTCCCCAGAAGGCCTTGGGATGATGGCAGCCCCGGCTGATATCTTAATTACAGCCTCAGGAGAGTCCCCAAGTCAGGCCATGTCCAAATTCCTGACCCACAGAAACTGGGAAATAATAAATGTTAGTTGCCTTAAGCTGCTCAGTTTTGGAGTAATATGTTATGCAGCAATAGATGACTAAAACAAGGTCCAATGGGGGAAGAATCCCTGTTTGTTTTATTCACATTATCCCCAAAATCTAGACAAGTGCACATAGTATTACCCAGCGATGTTTCTGAGTGAGTGAATGAATGAATGAATGAATTTCAGCACTTGTGCTAAGGAGATGGTCTGTCTTGCTCTGGACAATGTGGCTTGCATATTTGAGTCCCAGAACTACTTCAGCCATTTTACTACCAGTTTTGAAGCCAACCTGAAGGCAAGGCCAACACAGAGGGGGCAGAGCCAGGAAAATAGCAAAGTTGCAAAACCAGAGCCCCAACTAACACACCTGCCCTACCTGCAAATTTTTTTGGTCATCTGAGCAAAGTTTAAGCTAGCTTGGGCTGAGTTTTCAATAACTTGAAACTAAAAGCATACTAACTATTAAATTTTTTATGGCATCATTTTCTCCCCTGCCCCCATATGTTCTTCTTTACCTTTTTCTTTCCTCTGCCTACCCCGTTATGGCACAGATTACAATTGTCAACCCAGTTTCCATTCTCCCTTCTTCTCTACCAAAAGAACCACGATTTAGTTGGAGCAGTAAGGGGCCTAGCTAAAGAACTACATCTCCCAGCCGCCCTTGAAGATCGGTCATGTGACTAAATTCTGGCCAATGTAAGCAGAAACTATGGAGTGGGTCTTCTAGAAAGACTTCCTTAAAAGCAGGCTCACTTGGAGGGCAGATACACTTTTCTCTTGGCCTCTTCCGTTTTCCCTCTGCCTGAAATGGGATGGTGGGACCTAAAGTGACCATTTTGTGATTGAAGTAATTTGAGGAGGAAATACATACACTAAATATGGTGAGGAAAAGAGCCTGGCTCTCTACTGAAGCCAACATACTAACCCTGAGAACCCCACCTCAGAACTTCTGTGATGAGAGAATTACCAGTCCTAAGCTTATTCCTTGTTTTTTCTGTTACCTGTAGTGTAACTGATGTAACCCTTAAACCCAGAGTCTGTCCTTGTCTTCTCTTTTCATGCCACACACTTCTCCCGGCTGATCTCATCTGCTCCCGCAACTTCAGGAACCATCTACATAATAAAGACGCCCAGACTGATGCCTGCACCTCCTGCCTGTCTCCCGAGCTCCCAAAGTGACTCCTAGATATCCCCACTGGGTGGCACTTAAAAGCACGTTAGGGGACAGCATTGACTGTGGAGTCAGGTAGATATCGTTTCCAACCGTGACTCTGTTACCCTCCAAGAAACCTGGGGTGAGCAACAGCGTCTCTGAGCCTTATCTGTGAAATGAACATAATAATACTACTTCATAGGGTTTTGGGGTTTTTTTGAGATTTATCTTTGTTTTCTCTTTTTGTAATTTATCGGGTTTTTTTCATCATCTTTATTGGAGTATAATTGCTTTAAAACGTTGTGTTAGTTTCTAGTGTATAACAAAGTGAATCAGCTGTATGTACACATATATCCCCATATCCCTTCCCTCTTGCGCTTCATAGGGTTTTTTGTTTTTTGTTTTTTGGGGTTTTTTGCGGTACACGGGCCTCTCACTGCTGTGGCCTCTCCCGTTGCGGACCACAGCCTCCGGACTTGCAGGCTCAGCGGCCATGGCTCACGGGCCCAGCCGCTCC
>NC_041228.1:41288857-41328380 GCF_002837175.3 Physeter macrocephalus
CCGCGGCACGCGGGATCCTCCCGGACCGGGGCACGAACCCGTGTCCCCTGCATCGGCAGGCGGACTCTCAACCACTGCGCCACCAGGGAAGCCCCCTCATAGGGTTTTTATGACAAAAATATATGTGAAAGAGTGCCTGGCATATAACCAGTACTAAATATGTTTAGTTCTCTCCTCCCCATCACCCCCTCCACCCTCTCCTCTGCCTTCTGTGCTCTCACCTTCAGGTAAATGGCTTTACCAACTACCGCATCTCTCAAGCTAGCAATGCTGGACTCTCCTTCAGCTTCTCTCTCTTTCATTCCCCATTATTCCCTCATAGCCAATCAATGACCAAATTCTGTTGCTTTTATCCCAGAACTGTGACTGTGCTTTTCTATCTATCTCCATTATTACTCCCTGGTTTAAACTCTTACTAGCCCTTGTCCGGCTTATTCCTATGGTCAACCACAGGCTCTTCACAACTTACCCTCTATCAGAGTTGCCCCTTTAAAAAAAAAACAGGACCTTGTCTAAACATATTATATCAACCTTTCCTGAATTCTGTTGCCTACAGAATAAAATCCAAATTCTACATACGATCCTCCAGGCTGTCCCCTTCAACCCCTGCTCCTCCGTCCCCAGGTACTCACCATTCTCCAAACATATCAGGCCTTCCCTGACTCTGTCTTCACACCTCTTGGGATGTGTGTTTGCTGACCCCCGTCCCTTAGACCATACCATCATCATCAACATGTGGCCCAGTAGTTTAAACTTTTCTCCCTGCATTTCCCCTTTTGCCTTCACCCATTCTAAAAGGATCTGTTCCTAGTCTCAGGGGAGGTGGACAGCAGAGTTGGATTGGAGACACTTCCTTTCCTGGACTGTATTTCCCCAGCCCTAAGCTCGTTGAGCTGACTAGGGCTTGAGGCGAGAGAGTGTATCTCTGGTGGAAACAGGACCAGAGAGAGATATTTCCCCCAAACCAAGAAGAGATGCCTGGGTCTGGGGAGAGGAAAGAATGGCCTCTGGGGCCCACCAGAAGCAGGGACTTGAGCCTTGCTTTCTAGAAGCACCAGAAGATATATCAGGCAGTTGGTGGAAATAGCCATGATACATCAGGGTGATGGGATCCTCCAGCCAGGGTTCCTGTGTCAGAGAAAGCAGCACAGGGGACTGCAGGGCCCTGCAGACTGAGTAACACACCAGGATATTAGCACGGCCTTGGGTGCAGCTGGAAGCCCCAAGAAGGACTAAGACTGAATTTCCTGCAAGCCTAACAGAATGGGGGCTGAGAGTGAAAATGAACTTGAATGACAAGAAATCATGAAATGGGGTATATAGCACCCTGAGTTCCTTACCTGCTTGAGAAGCAAGTCTCCACCCATCTTCTTGGGCTCCTGCCCTGCTCCTTCCCATGTGCCCTCTGATCTCTTGCTCTTGTCTTTCAGCCCCAGATTTCTGGCTCCCTGGACCACTACAGGGAGTTCTTGCCAATCCTCACAACTTCCCTCCTGGTTCTTTGGACTTAAGAGTTTCCTGCATAGCTGTTGACTCTGCTGGCTGCTTGTCCCAACATGCCCCCAGCCAGGCCAGCCTCTGGCCCCCCAAGGGTAGGAGTGAGAAGGGACAGAGTGAAGAAAGCTTCTTTTTTCCTCTTCTCTATCTGGCAACTTTATTCATCCTTCAGGACTTTGCCAAAATGTCACCTCCTGGGAAACTTCCCTGACCTCCCTAGGTAGCGTTTCCTTCTCTGGGTTTCCACAACATTTTGCTTCTACCTTTGTCCTTGTCACATGTATTATTATTTGTGTATCTACGTGGTGGCCTTTTCACCTTGACTATGAACACCCTAGGGGCGGGAACCATGTCTCATTCACCTGGCACAATGTCAGCTACAGAATAGGGTCTCACAAATGATTGTTAAGTGCCACTTCTCATGCACCTTTCTATCTTCCTTTTTTCTCTGTATCAGGTAGGCATGTATTTGGCTGCAAGTAACAGAGAACCCAACTACACTGGCTTAAAGATTTACTTTTCTCACTCGAAAGAAGTCTGGAGGTAAGCCACCTAGGGCTGTCAGAGACCCAGCCTCTTCCTATCTTCCTATCCTGCTAGTTTCAAGTGTTGGTCATAAATGCTGTTGTACCTCCGAGCATTACATATAAGTTCTAAGCAAGAAGAAGTGGGAAGGGTGAAGAGCCAACCATGTCCCTTTTCATCAGGAAAGCACAGGTTTTCCCAGACTTCTGCTCACATCTCACTGGCCGTAATATGTCACATGACCACCCGTAGCTGCAAGGGAAGCTGAGAAGGGGAAGGCGAAGGAGAAAGTGGAGGAGCCTGGGTGTGAATGAGAACATTCTTGGGCCCCAGCCCAGACCTACTGAAGCAGAAATGTTGGGGGTGGAGCTCACAGTCTGGGTTGTATCAAGCCCCCTAAACAATTCTGATTCAGCTGAAGTTGGAGAACCATAGTCATATATGATGGCCAGTGTTCTCATAGGGAAAAATCCTAGACTAGAATTCAAATCACCCGTTTTTTTACTATAAATTTTGTTACTGGCCAGCCAGGAAATGTTGGTTTTCTGATCACTGAGTTGTTGTAAGGACCAGTTTAAATATTGTAGATGAAAACGTCTTGAGAGCTGTAAGTCATTGGACAATTATACTAATTTTGAAATTATAAATTTCTTAGTTCACAGTTTATGTAGCTGACAAATTCAGCAGACTGCAAATGCCTGGGAAAAGCAAAACTACCCATAAAAGGTATGAAGAGATTGAAAAGTTACGACAGTAAGGGACAAAAATAGAAATTGAAACCACAGACGTTCAAAATACACTGTTATCAAAAACAAATGTTTGCAGCAGCCCCAGTGGTTGCTGCTACAGGTGGTTTCCATGAGAGGAAGGAGGACATACGTGGTTTCAAAACAAATACTTTGGAGGATAATGAAATGGAGCATTTAGGCGAAAGGGTTGGTAAGATGTGGAAGAAATACAAGGGATTTGGTGTTCTACCATTTGGATTAAGCATACTAAGAACCCCATTGTCTGAGTTACAAGTAGAGTGTCCATCCCTCACCGTAGTAAAACCTGCTCACTCAGTCTATTTATTCCACAGCAGTCACCCATGTAACAGACACTGAGTGGTTTTCACTGGTGAACATGGCCAGTTGATCAGCTACTCAGTAGGCCCCAGGGAAGTCACAGTCAGATCTACATTTGCCTTCAGATAACATTCTCAGGTTAGGAACTGGCCATGACTAAAATAGCAGAGCTGTACCAACACTGGGAGCGTGACCTGTCTGCTCAGGTGAAAATCACAGTGTCAAGAAGGAAGTGCTGACAACTCTGTGAGTACACTAAAAATCAATGAATGTACAATTTAAATGAGTGGATTTTATGACAGCTGAATTATATCTCAATAAAGCAGTTTTTAAAAAAAATGAAGTGTTTGCAGTCAGAGACCCTGTGACACAGAGGCAGTGAGCAACTCAGAGACTGTGTGTCCATGTGTCAGTTAACTTTGTACAAAATGTGAAGCCAAGGTTTATTTACTGATTGATTTAACATCTGGGCTCCAACACACACATGCTGTGATAAGAGAGCTTATAGAAGCAAAATCACAAAGCCACGTGTTCCTTGGCCTGGTGAAAGAGGGCAGCAATCTGCTTGTGAAAAGTTGATGATGTAACCAGCCGAAACTGGTGGTGACCTGAAGCCCAGCTTGGAGGACTCTGACTTGTAATGACCTCCTTTCTCTCTCCCACACCAATGTCTCAGCTTCTCTGCCACGCCTTTCTCACCAGCAGTACCAGCGGCTGGAACGTCTCCCAGAGTAAAAATCCAAAATAAAGACAAAATTTCCCTGTCTCTCCTGTCACTTCTAGTGCAGTCCTTCACTCTCCTTCACAGCAAAATTCCTAAGAAAGAACTGCTTAGGGTTAAGTGTCCCCCTGCTCTGAAATTCATGTGTCGAAGCTATAACCCCCAGCACTTCAGAAAGTGATTACATTTGGAAAAGGGCCTTTCAAGAGGTGATTAGGTTTAACTGAGGCAGTCTGAGTGGGCCCCAATCCAGTATGACTGGTGTCCTCACCAGAAGACAATATTAGGACACAGACAACACAGAGAGACACCATGTGAGGACACAGAGGGAAGGCAGCCGTCTGCAAGTCAGGGAGAGGGGCCTCTGGAGAAACCATTTCTGCTGTCAACATCTTGCTCTTGGACTTCCAGCCTCAAGAACTGTGAGGAAATAAACGACTGGTGTTTAAGCCACCCAGTCTGTGGCACTTCGTTACGAGCCCTAGCAAACTAACACACTTAGACTTTCTGCCTCTGCTTCCTCCTCTCCTAGCTCTCTCTCGTGATTTTCCTTTCTCTCGTTAGCCTTCTCTTCCAATCAGTGTTCCGTCGCCACCGATCCACCAGCCTGTTCACCCAAGGTCACCGCTGGCCACCAACTTGCTGGCTCCAGAGGCCACTTCACCGTCCTCATCAGACTCAGCTTCTCTGCAGTTGGTGGCACTTTCCTTCCGATACCGTTTTCAGCACTTGGATTCCAGGATACTTCACTCTGAGTTTTCGCTCACCTCATTGGCTGGTCCTTCTCAGTCTTCTTGGCCGAATAGTTCTTATCCTTCTATCTTCTAAATGTCCGAGGCCCAGGCCGGCCTCAGCCCTCTTCTCTGTCCACAGTCTTTCCCTAGGTCATTCCATCCAGCTCTACAGCTTTTTAAATATCAGTAAAAAGCTGACATGTCACACACTTGCCTCAGCAGCCCCCAGCGGTCCTTCGAGCTCCAGGCTCAAATATTCAGTTGCCTGGAACATTTCTCCTGAATATCCCAAGAGCATTTCACACTCAACATGTCTGAAACTCCAGGTTCTAATTTCCCATCACATTTAGAATGAACTCCAAATTTCTCATCCTGCTGGCACGTTCCCTCATTACTCTTGGGCCCTCGTCTCCTTCCCCTGCTCCCTCCCTCACCACAGTCCAGCCACACTGCTGGCCCTCTGCGTACAGCTGGGGTGGCCTTTACCCCTACTGTTCCCCTGCCTCTCCCACGGGTCACTGGTTAGAGCTTCACAGAGCCTATTTTGTCCTTTACGTCACTCAGGGCTTGACTCAAAATTCTGGAGAGGACTTTCTTGACCCACTGTCTCAATATCACTCTCCTGAAGGTTGTACAACTCAACGTTACACAAATAACATTTAATAACATGTTATTAGGTTACACTGATAATATTTTAATAAGCTCATACTATAGTACCCAGCATTATATTAAATGCTTTACATGCATGATCTCATTTAATCTTCAGAACCACCTAATGAGACATTCTTATCATCCCCATTTTACAGGAGAGGAAACTGAGGCGAAGAGAGGTCAAACCCAACATCATATAGTTTGCACTAAGGTCTGATTCCAGAACTGTGCTCTTAACCATTAAATTCAGTTGCTTCTTTCTTTAAATGCTGTTCTTTATTATGGACAATATGGCTTCTAGGAGTTTACTTTCCAGGATTAATTAGTTTCAATTGCACTTGTGTCTGAGGAGGTAAAGTAACTCTGGTGTATCAGTGTGTACTAGGGAAGGGTTTATTTTCCAAACTCTGGTTTTAAACATTCAGATAATACAAAATGCAGGCTTCATAGGGACAAATTCAAACATGGGTTCAGACCACCTCTGTGGTTCTTGCTTATAGACTTATTAAAGAAGATGAGGGTATTTGGCTCTTAACTTTGTTGTTTGGGGGCACTCAGGCTGTCCAAAGCTATTAATGTTTTTAAGCTTAGGTTTTTTTCTTTTAAAAAAAATCTTATTTCTACAAGGTGATTATAAATAAAATCCTTACAGTAAAATCCTTAGAAAAAGGTCAATGTGCTGATGAGAACAAACATTATCGAAAACTTTTACGTGTCCCAGGCACGTTCCTGCTTTCACCGCCTCTTAAGTAGGTATTATTTCCCCTCTTTTACGATGGAGGAAACTGAGGCACTCAGAAGATAACCATCCCCACTACAGCACAGGAAATCTGCAATTTCCTGTTCCTTCTTTCTTTACCAGACAGCACATGCCCCAAAGTGGTTTTGCCTTCCCAAGATGCCACACAATTGACTACCTGAGAGCCATCCTGTGACACTTGTTCTTAGGGCTCTGAAATTTAGTTCCATGATATAATGATAAACACAAAAAGTTACTTCTCAGGGACCTATATGCCTTTGTGGAAGTGTGGCCAAAACCCAAAAGACTACAAAGGAATTGAAAGTTCTGGGCCAGTCCTCTTCAACTCAGGTAACCGTCAGATACCAGATCGTGCTAAATTCTCAGTGACACTGTTTAGTATGAGAACAACGCTATTCCTTGAACACAAGGACTCTCTACTTGCAACCTTTGCACTGGCTCTCCTGGCTGCCTGGGCTGCCTCTTCCCTCATGTCCTTCTGTCCGCAGAGAAGCCCGTATGACCATCCTACCTCCCCACCAGCCTCTCTCTAACCCTGTATCCTGCTTTGTTTTTCTTCACAGCACTCATTACATTCCATACTTATCAGCTGATTGTATCTCCTCCATTAGAGGGAAGCTTCCTGAGGGCTGAGACTGTTCACTGCAGTATCTCCAGTGCTTAGCAGAGAGTAGGTGCTCATTAAATAATTACTGAATGAATGAATGGATGCTGTAAACACAGCGGGCCTGAATGAATGGGTGGGTGATGTTCAGTCTTTATGGGGCTATACTATTCACATCCCCCTTCTGTCTGAGCTACAAAGGGAGAGATATGACTACTCCTGCCAGAGAAGTAAACAGGAAAAGTGACCCCAAAAGAATGAAATCAAAAACCCTCCTGCCTCTGATGAGCAAGGTTTCCATGGCCAAAACCATGAAAAACGTGGACATTTAAGAACACGAATTAATCTTGCAAAATGTAATGGATCTTTAAGGTAGTTAATTCCAGCAAAAAGAATAATCCAACAAACAAGTTTTCCTTAAATAGGCAGACTATGCAGGCAGTGTGCAGCTTACATAAGTAGCAATCACATTGTCTGCGTCACCCTTTTGAGAAAGGCAGCAAGACACGTTCTGCTCAAGCTGTCCCCATAACAGAGTGATTCATGCTTACAGACCCCACCTGGGGCTGCCTCTGGCACATGCAGGCTGTTGGGCAATGACCCAGACGTAGCCGTGTGAGTGAAGAGGCAGCTTTAGCAGCAGAAGCTACAAAACACCTCTGCTCACACACCTCAGATAACGGCTGCCACTGCCCTGGGACTGGTCATGAAGGCCCCATCCAGCGGGTCTCTTCAGCTTCATGGCTCCCTGGGGTGTGTGCTGGCGTATGGAGGGCCATTCTAGATCATAGATCTAGGCCACATCCATGAAGGGATGACTCACCTTCTGCTCTGCTGTAAGGATGAGTTTTAATATAATTTTAAATAACTGGACACTCTTCTGTGCATTCACCTAGAAAATAAAAAGCCTTTAAAGTCCGGACTGTACAGAAACTGGAGAAAGCACACTAGGTCTGGGGAGCTGTCGTCAATCACTCACAATCCAGCATATGCCACCACAGCTCTTGGGAGCTCTTCTCCCCAAACACTGGCTGCTGAGTGAGGCGGTCTGGCCTCCCTTCTCCTTTCTGGAGCCTCAGCCAGAACACAGACCCTTTTCATTATAAGGATTTTATTTCTAATCATCATGTGGATACAGGGTTTAAAAAAACGAATCTGCCAGTTACAAAGGTTCCAGAGTCTTGAAAAGCTAGGACACAATGGCCCTAGTATCATTTCTGACTTCTTCCTGAGATGGTAACTGGCAGCCCAGTTAGATTTCTGTTGCCTGTTTTTATTTCAGAAAGTGGAGTTCACCAAACCTCTTGCTTCCTTCTGTTCCAGGCTTTCTGGAGACCAAGACAGACCCTTTCTTTCTTTCTCTTATGACAATAGATTTCACTGGAATTCCGAATGATTGTTTTCTCAAAATTCACCAAAAGAAACAAAAAAAACTTCCCTTTCCCAGATACTTGACAACATGCTGGACGGATGGTAGAAGCCCAGCAGACCATATGTGTTGATGGACGGACTGAAAATTACCTGGGCACACTTCATTTTTGGAGACTTCTCAGTACAGACTGAACGACTTGTTGCTTTGTTGTTCCAAGGTTGCCCTGAGCAGCCAGCCTATGGGGTTCTCCATCTGCAGCTTGGTAGGAAACAACGTTCTTCAGCAGCCTTGATGCAACTGGCAGGGTAACGGCCGTAGACTCCCTTTGTTAACAGGAGGCAGGGGTATTAGCTGTACTGTTTCTGGATGTTGGCAGAAATGTGGTCCTGCCCTGCGGTCCTTCAGAGCAAAACTTGAGGTTGAATCTCTTTTGTTGGGAGATAAGGCAGTGTATTGAGCTCCATGGAAAACAGGCAGGAGGACTCTGACAGATGGGGAAAGGGTCACGCCCACAGCAGGGGTCAGCCTAGAAGTGGGTACTATAGCAACCCACTGAGAATTACCCTGTGGATTAAAGGATGGTTGGATTCACTGGGACTGCCCTGGCTGAGTCTTTGTCAGCCAACAGACAAGAGGCTGGTTTGCAGCTGTGTGATTTGACAGTTTGGTTGGGTTCAGACAGCTCTGTGCTGTGGAGATGACATTACTCCTGAGTCTCACTGCATGTATGTATGTAAACCAGTGGCACACCAAGGAGGAAGGCTATGGGAGCCACCCACTCTACATGCAGACAACAAGCAGTGAATATCTGTGTGTGTGTGCATGTGTGGGGTTGTGTGTGTGTATAGAATTTAAAAACTGACTAAAATTCAGTTTGCTTTTTATTATTTTCATGCTCCAACAGTTCCAAACAATGTACAGTGATAAAGTACTCCTCCCTCATAGAAGCAGACTTCTCCCACACCCCCTCCTCCCACCCTTGGTATAACACTGGGATAAACAAGCGCCAAGTGGGACGATTATAAATCAGCAAGAGAGTAAACAGAAAGCAAATGACTCCTGAGATAAGATAAAAAAAAATTATCCCCAAAACTCTGCTTTGTGAAGTTTACAGAAGGTTGATCTGTATGCTATGAGCCTTTCTCTTGTTTAGCTTTGTGTTTTGGTGTCCTATTGCTGCTTTAAACCACCCCCCCCAACATTTAGTGCCTTAAAACAACAATCATTTACCTGCTCACAATTCTGCAGTTTTGGCAGGGCTCAGTGAGGATGGCTCATCTCTGTTCCATGTGGTGTCTGCTGGGCTTGGACCTTCCTGGAGGGCTTTTTCACTCACAAGTCTGGTACCTCAGCTGAGACAGGCTGAACATCTAGGGGCTAGTAAGGCATCTCTCTCTTTCCATGTGGTCCCTCCACATAGCTTGGACTTCCTCACAACATGGTGGGCTCTTCTTATGTGGTGGCTGGCTTTCCTGACTGCAAAGCAGAAGCTTTCAGGCTTGCTTAATGTCTGGTCTTGGGAGACCTCAGACATTATTTCTGCCACATTCTATAGGCCAAAGCAGTTACAGGGCCAGCCCAGATTCAACGGGAAGAAAAAAATAGACTTCACTTCATGATGGTGATATTGTTGTGACCATCTTTGGAATCATCTACCTCACATTGTTTTCTCTATCATAACAAGGCATTGTATGCTTTCACATTGTCTTTAATAGTTATAAATCTTATCAAGTTGGAAAAAGGTAGGTCTCAATGTGACCTTTTAAAAATTAGAACCTTAAAATTATCATCATGCCTGGGTTCTGAATGGGAAGATGGTCTCTTCACGAATTGCTAAGAAACAAGAGATTATGGGGCTCCTAATGTAGCAGTGACATTTAAGAGAAAATATTAGGATTAGCCAAAACCTAAAATCCAAGTTAAAGGTTTGGTCTACTTTCTGAGAAAAAGTCAAATGGCCCCCGAATTTTGGTTATTACTTCTGGGTGTCAGACAATCCCCCGCACTTTGATTCACACTCTTTAAAACCAGTATTGTTGGAAGCAGACTGACCACAGGATGCTTGTGAGGGCCAGAATGTGAGAGTCAGATACTTTCAGATACTTAATGTATGATACACCTGTTGAGGGTCGCTATAAATTTCACCCTACGTTAGAGAACCGCATCTCAGTCCAAACAAGATCCATCTAAGAGTGGAGACACATCAAAATGACTCCCTTGCCTTTGCCAGACAGTGAATCCATCTATACGGGTACAGAGCTTTGGTTTGGAAAGTATTTTCAAGCCCACTGTCTTACTTTCCCCTCACTATAAATAACCCGGTGAGCAGGTAGGCATCGTGTGAATGCCCAGTTTGTACTGCGTAAACAGCAGAACAGAGGTCATGGGGTCCCTAGGTCACAGGAGAACCTGGATGCAGCCGCTCTCCTAACTCTTCTCCCTCCAGGATGCTCCTGGTCTTCCGGAGCAAAGGGCCTCCAGGCTCCTGCGTCTCTGCCTTAAGGTCTGATCTGATGGCCTCTTCTGCCTCGCCGACCTGTGGGTTGAATCCTGAGCTTGTGGGCGAGTTCAGTCAGTTCCCAGTGTCAGTTACCACAGCGAGGTGGGGCCTGGCTCCTGGTCTTAAAGAGGAGGTTGGGTGGGCGGCATCTCTGTATCTGGAGCCCAGACTTTCTCTAAGAAGACCAAGAAGTTAAGTGGGCCTGCGTCACAGTCTTTGGCCTCCATCACCCTCCTCAATGCCCTTAATTTTCCTCTCAGAGCAGAAAACACTTTGTGTCCCTTTACGCCCCAAACGCTCGGCCCCTCACTTGGCCAAAGGGATAGCTGGGGCCGGGGCTCTTCCTCTCCCCTTCCAGTTCCAGTTCATCCTCACACTCCAGCGGGTTCCCACTTTTGTTCGCCCCCAGCCCCTCCTCTCCTCTCTCCCAAGCACCCCGGTACCAGCTCCCCACCTCCACCCCCCCAACCCCGCTTCCGCTCGCCCCTCTTCTATACCCTCGGCGACCGGGCTTTGTTGCCCGGGCTTGTTTCTAACTCGAGAGCGTCGCACAGCTCGGCGCCAGGTCACGTGCGTTAGTGACAACCTCTAGCAGGGCGGCCCCGGGGCCCCCGCGCCGCCGATTGGTGGGCCGGGCCTGGCGCGGCCCCGGGGCGGGGCGGGACGGGGCGGAGCTGCCCAGCGGGCGGGCCCGACGGGCGGGCGCAGCGGACGATCAGCTGTTCCGAAGCTGCACAACAACAAAAGGAACGAGACGGGCCGGCGGCGGCGGCCAGTGGCGCGGCCACAGGAGGGCTGGACCGGCCCCGCGCCCCGAGCCCGCCGTCCGGGAGCCGCAGCTACCTCAGCCGCCCCGCGCCGCCAGCGCACCGGTTCCCGCCGGTTCCCGCCGAGCCGGGCGCCCGCTGCCTTCGCCGCCCGTCCGGCTGCCGGTCGGGCCCACGTAAGTGCGGGCGGGGCCGGCGTCCAGGGCCGCTCGCGCCCGGCCGCCCCGCAGCGTTGCCCGACCCGTGCGCCCTGCCCTCGGGCCGGCCCGCGAGCCGCGGTCAGTGCGCTCCCGGCCTCCGCTCGCCGCCGCGGGCCGGTCGCCCACCCGCTCGGCGGACCCTCGTTGGTCCCGGGGTGCGGGCGGAGGCGGCGCCCGGACACGGGCCGGCCAAGCCCCGGCGAGGGGCGGCGGTTGGGTGTTCGGTTTCTGCCTCCTCCCCCGAGCGTGGCCTGTTTTCTTGGCCGCGGCGGGACCTCCTCCTCTCTCTCCTCCTCCTCACTCCCCTCCACTCCTCCTCCTGCCCTCCGCCGTTGCACTGGAGCTGCCCGCTCGGGACTCGGCGTCGGAGCCCCCGGCTCCGGAGGAGCGAGCGCGGCCGCCGCCCCGGGACGCATCCCCCGCCCAGGCCCGCGGCGCCGCCGCTGCTCCTTCCGCAGCCCTCCCAGCGCAGGGTCGCTCTCGGCAGCGCAGCGGCTCAGTTACCCGGCGACCGGCGCCCGCCCAGTGTCCGCCTGTCCGTTGCATGTTCCTTGACCCTGCTTGATCTTCCACTTCACTATTTGAGGTTGCACGTGTGGAGAGAGCAGTTTCCCTGCCCATCACAATTAAAACTCTCATCGTTTTGATCACTCGCACTGATTGGGTGCTTCTCATGTGCCATATACTATGTGAGGACTTTACATGCGTTATCTCAATTGATTCCCACAATAACCCTCTGAAGGAGGGTGTATTACGCATAGGAAACCTGAGGGCCCAGAGAGATTGAATAACTTACTCAAGACCACACAGACAGTTAAAAAGAATTGGTTTTTCTCTTTAAAAAGTTGCAGATGAATTTTACTTAGGGATTCCTTGTTTTTATTGTATTTCCTAATACAATTCGGAAAAGAAACTTTTCTGAATACAAAGTAGTTTGGGGAAAAGGGAGTGGAAAGTGACCCATGGGATCATTGAACAGAGGTAATAATGAGGTGCCCCAAGATCTTGAAATCACTTGCTTGGTAATTGAAATATATATTTCATTGCAGATGTGAAAAGCATTAGGAGGCTTTTGCTTTTAAGTCACAGCCACTGTAATCCTGAATTGGCAGCATAATTTTCAAAGGCTCCTGCCCGGAACCAGGACCTTACTAATTTCTATGACTAAGGTCTCATTTGTTTTTCCATCCTGTCTTTTGTCATTTTTTTTGTGACTGCCCCATCGCTTGCTTATAATTCTCTTGGGAATGGTCCCACTTTCAAAATGTAAGGTTAACAGGCTAGGAATTACCACTTACTGCTGCTGTCTTTGTCCACTGTCATTCAGCCTTCAGAGCCAACCTGGTGGATCCTGAGGAGAATAACCCCCTTGTAGCCAGTTGAATAGGCTGGGTAGAGTGGAACAAGCAAAGACAACTTTCTTGGCTTGGTTTTAATGCAGTTTAAAATTTAGTTAAAATCACTCTAATCAGCATGTTTATTTTTCTAAGCTAGTGAGAGAACGATCATTTTGAGGCTGCTTTTGGATGATGATGTGTTAATTTAGCCACTTGATATTTCAAAACTGTCAAGAAGCCACAGCTGTACACATAGAAGTTAAATCATCAGAGGGTTTTTTTTTTTTTTTTTTTAATTTAAAATGTTGTTTTGGAGCCGCCTACTGGCAGCCAAAACCAACAGAAAAGTGCTGTTCTCTGAAGTTCGTAGAGCCAGAGTTGAGGCTGGAAGGAGCCCGAGAGATCCTGTGCTGGGGTTGGGGCGGTGGGGGGAGGGCAGGAGGGAGCAAGGCCCTTGGGACCAGACACACTTACACTCTAATGCTGGCCCCAGCCCTGACCAGCTCTGTCGCTTTTGAGCAAGTTACTTAATTTCTGAGCCTCAGTTTCCTTATTAGTCAAATGGGACAAATAAGTACCTCAAGTCTGTCACATATAATAAGCATTCAGTAAATTGTAGCTCTAATTATGATATAAATATTTTGTCGATAAAGACACTCAGACTCAAGGATGCTAAGTGACTTGCTCACAGTCCTACAACTGGTTTGAAGTGAACTTGTGGTTAGTATTTACTAGGTGCCTGCTGTGTGCCTGCTTTTAAGTGATACATATTAATCCTCACAATGGCACTACGCTGAGAAAACTGAGGCACCGAGAAGTTACTATATATCCTAAATACACACAAGTTCTGGGGAGCAGAGTCAAGATTTCAAACAAAGCAGGCCAACTCCAGAGCCATGCGGCCTCTAGGTTGGTTGCTTGTCTCGAAAATGAGAAAATAAATCACACGAACAAGCTCTTCCAGACTAGTAACTCCTTTTCGGAGTTCTCAAACTAGAATGCTGTACCCCGTAAGTATTAAACTCAGCCATCTTTCTCTGCCCACAGAGCATTTCTACTCATGAAATATGAAAACATTGATGATTTAAAAAAAATTGATGATAAAATGTTAGGTAATAAAGCGGGATACAAAACTGCACATGCCTTAGCCTACAATTGTGATAAAAAGAAACTGTGTAGAAGAAAATGTACAATATATTAACAATGATTGCAACAAAGCATGGAATAATAACTAGTTTCCTTATTTACTTTCCAAACTTTCTATAATGTGGTTTGGTTCATTTTATAATGAAAAAGACATTTTTTAAAAGGGAGAGAATGGAGGTATTTTGAGCCAAGCAGAAGAGGGACAAAGCTGCCTTCTTGAAATGCTGGGGACCAGACTCTTGGTCTCTTTTCTCCACTGGGGTGAGACTGCCAGGCTTGCAGGTGCCCCAGAGAACAGCAGTGCCACCTAACCTAGCCTTCATTCCTCTACCTCTTTCCTAAATTGCAGAGCTGTATTTATAAATTTGTCCTCTTAGGACACTTGCTTTCTCTGGAATTTTTCACTTTAGTTTTATCATTGTCCTAGAGTTGTGAATATGAAAAAGTTAGTGATATGCGGTGAGGAGTGAAGTCTGAAGTTCTGCTTTGCCTTTTAGCTCCACATAGAACCAGCCCCATGAAGAGCCTCCATTCCTGGGTGGGAGCCAAGGTCAAGAGTAGCAGTGCCTTGGTAGGGACAGTCTCTGGGTCACTGAGAGGATAGGCCATCAAGACATTAGAAAGATTTTTCTAAAACAGTATTGTCCAATAAAAATATATATGCATGTTTAAATCTTTAAGTAGCCACATTAAAAAGGGGCAAAGAAATAGGTGAAATTAATTTTATTTATATATTTTATTTAACCTAGTATATCCCAAATTAAGATTAAAAATTTAGTTTCTCAGTCACACTAGTCACATTTCAAATGTTCATTCACCTAATGTTCCTGGCAGCCACCTCACTGAACAATTTTAGTGTGTTGGGGTCTCTCCAACAGCTCCTCGTCCTTTGTGACAGCTATAGAAAGCAGGGCCAAAGGAACTTTGCAAAGTTAGACCAGCCTCACTTCAGGAAACCAAAAGAACATTGACTTGTGCCGTCCCATGGAAAGCTCCTCCAGAGACACCTTTCCTGTGGCAGAGCTGCGTGTGTTCCAGGCAAAACCTGGCTTCCATGTTATGGTTTTGGAGCTGCAGCCAGAGGGTGCAGTTTGCAGTTGGGAACTTGCAGCTGCCCAACCACAGTGGCCCCAGCATGTTTTCTGCCTTGTAGCTGCCACTTAAGTGGCCTGGGCCCCAGTGACTTACCTCACGTGGCATCACATTTGGGGGATAAGGGCTCATTCAAGACGAGCAAGGTTTTCCTGTGGGGTGCTCCCTCCCCCACCCAGCAGCTCTCACTGGTGCAGGGGGCTGAGTCCAGCCCTGTACTCTGGAGAATTGACATTATTCTCCCAGCCGGGTCAGCAGACACAGAATTGTAGTTGGGGCCAATACCTGCCTCCATAATGTAAGAGAAATGGGGACAAGATTTTGAAAATATCTTTTTTCCCTCCTAGCATATATGCTCAAAACCTTTATTTACGCATCAGCTCATCAGCTCATCAGCTATTTACACATGGGATAGGTCATGTTTGGGATATGTCAGGCCAATACACAGCCCACTTTTCTTCTAAATTCTCTTACATGGAACATAAAGCTGACTTTGTGTTCTCGTACTAGGGCTCCAGACTTCTGGCCATGTTGCTTTCCAGAAGGGTTTCAGGAAGACTGGTTATGCAAGTGACACTTCCTGTTTACCCGCTTTTCATAATGAATGTCTGAGGATGACAGATTGTGACCACAGAAGTATTCCAGTGCCGTTTATTTGAGCACACATTTGTAGTACTGCACATGGGCAGTAGCCTTCAGTGTGCACATAAAGAACTGAACCAGGAGCCTCATCAGATACAGAGTCGAACTACATTTACAGCTAAAGATGATTGTCTTGAAAGTGAAATGTCAAGAGTCTGAAGTTAGGGATTCAAGACTGACACTCCCTGGATGGTCTCACCCACTCTTAGGGTTCCTGTCATCCCCTTTGTGTTGATAACTCCCAAATCTGTACCCCCAGCAGACACCATGCTCTTGGACTGCAGAGTCCTATACTCGGCTGCCTTCCAGACATCCCCGGTGTGGGATCTGCAGATTTCCACAATTCCATGTGTCCAGAGTGCACAGCCTGTACCTCCGCAGTGTCCCTCTTCCACTGAACTATCCCACCATCCTCCCAGTTGGTCAGGCCAAAAACCTGGGGCATCCTTGACTTTTCCCGCCCCTTCACTTCTGGCTTACAAGGTCCTGCAGGATCTGGTCCCCGCTTAACCCCCGAGCCCACTCTCACAACCATCCACCTGGATCTTGAGCCACAGAAGGCGCCACATTCTCACTCATCTGCACATTTTCACAGTGTTCTTTCTCCTCCTTCCTCCGTTCTTGAGCTTCTCGGCCATTCACAATTGAAGTCGTTGGTTTCACGTGTCCTTCCCTGACCTCTGCCTGTGTGGATTTGAGGAGCGCCGTTACACTTCTCCTCACGTGGCACTCATCACACCGGCTTGTTGCACTTGCCATGGGAGGGCCTTGTCCACTGCTGCCTCCGCTGCGCTGAGCGCTCGGCCTGACCCGTAATAGGTGCTCAGCAAATATTTGTGACTAATAGTTGACATTGACTGAGAATTTTGTACCAAGTGCCTTGCTAAGTAGGTTGCCTGCACTATCTCATTTGACAAGAGTAGGATCTGGGGAGACTGTCTAGGAGTGGTGATTGGCAAAGTCTGGAGAGACACCAGTTGGCTTCAACCAGGGTGAGAGTGGTGGAGAGAAGTAGGTGGATTCGAGCCAAGTGTGCAGCTAGAGTCAACAGGACTTGCCGGGAGTTTGGATGAGGGGTGGGGTGTGGGGGTAAGGATCCAAAGGAGTCGAGGGTAAGGGCTAGGCTTTTGTCCTGAATAACTGCTGGATGCTGCTGCCTCTCCTTCCTGAGTAGGGGGTGAAGGGCAAGTGTGCCTGAGTACGTTTGTAGGGGAAAATTAAAAGATCTCTTTGCTATTTTGGGGGTTTGATATGCCCATCGTGTAGGCAGGCAGAAATGGATATATAAATCTGGAACTCTGGAATAAGATCAGATGAGGCTGGAGTTCCTCATTTAGAACTCACGAGAACGCCATGAGGTAGAACCATTGCCTCCTGAAATAGCGTGACTTCCTTACTCTTAGGGCACAAGCCACAGAGCCAGCATTTGAACCCAGGCACAGTGGTCGTTTCCAGTTCTGGTTGCTGTTCACCTGAGTTTTCTACAGTGTGACTTTCTCCATGCCAGCTGTAGGAATTGTTTTGAAGGTCAAAGTACTTACAGATTTTAAATGTAATTAGGTGTGCTTAATGATCATATACAAGAACAGAGCGGAGGAAAGGTGCCAGGGAAAGGTGAGGGCCTGGCGTGACAGCGGTCACTCACTGGCCTCTTGCTGGCTTCATTTGGCAGCTTCTGGCCAGTTGACCATGAATACCTAGTCTTTGCTCTACTTACAGAAAAGTAGTATTTCAGTTGACATACATTGTTCAAATTTATCCGTTATGAAAGCACAGATGTGAAAAAGAACCAGCCCCTTCTATTGCACATTTTGAGATATTTACAGGTTGCGTTTGAGTACTCGATTCATAATGTTTGTAAAAAAGAGATATTGCATATCTTGTGTTTGAAAGAAGGGAAGAGCCATAGCTGTAGGCTAAGGCATGTGCTTTTTTCTAAGGGTGGGGATATGTGTGTGTATTTTAAAACCACATACACATTACATAAACATGCTGATTTGAAATAACCTTCTTTTTCTGTTTTATTTTAGGGATAATGACTCTTCGTGCTTCTCGCCTAAGTTGAATAAGCAACTTGTGCACTTTAATCCCCTGTCAGTGCCATCGGGCTGACAGAAGACAGGTTTTTGAAATCTCAGCTATAAAGACATCCAGCCAAAGTCTCAGTCTTGCCTTAACAATGTTTCAGAGACTGAATAAAATGTTTGTGGGTGAAGTCAATACTTCTTCCAACCAAGAACCAGAATTTAGTGAGAAAGAAGATGATGAATGGATTCTTGTTGACTTCATAGGTAAGGGTATTCTTAGCCGTTAATCATTACAGCAAAAGTGGAAACTCTTGCATCTAGTTTTTGCATAAGTAAACCAGTAACTCTGAAGGTTTTTAAGCCTTAAAAGTAAATAAACAAGAATTTGTCTAAAAAAATTGCAGGAAGCATTCTGTGCCAGATGATCGGTCAGGGAAATTGCTTGATGTCAGACTTTGCAGTTTTGCAGCTCTTACACCCCGATCAAATCAGAGGCACTTTAATTGAAAATCCTCATATCAGACAAGCAATAACCCATCTGGCGCATTATGTGTTTACTCAGCAGAATAGAAACAGTCTTAAAAACTGTTCCTGCAAAACCAACATAATCCATCCCATACAGTGATACACACCCCCCCAACACACACACATGCACACACATACTAGGTGCTGAGAAATTATAATCATTATGAGTGAATATGAATGGTTTTGTCTCTGACCTAAGTAAAGGGGGGAATGTGAGCATCAGCTAACAGCATCATCTCTTCTTTTTCTGTGCTCTGGTGTGATATCAATGCGGTACTCCTACCCCTGGGGACTTCAACGACGCGTGTGGACTACGATCTAGACACTTGCACTGGTTTCTCAGCAGCAGAAGACGAGGAAGAAGAAGACATCAGTGAAGAGCCACCTATCGAGCACCCTTCAGTCTTTTCCTGTTTACCCGCGTCTCTTGAGTGCTTAACTGATACAAGTGATTCCTGCTTCCTCCAGTTTGAGTCCTGTCCGATGGAGGAGAGCTGGTTTATCACCCCTCCCCCGTGTTTTACTGCAGGTGGATTAACCACTATCAAGGTGGAAACCAGTCCTATGGAAAACCTTCTCATCGAACACCCCAGCATGTCTGTCTATGCTGTGCATAACCCCTGCCCCAGCCTCAGTGAGGCCCACTGTGGGACTGAGGAATTTCATAACCCAAGCAGTCCCAGGTACGTTGCTCTCTCCACAGACAGTCTGTTTAGTATGCAGTTTATTTACTTCTACTACAGTTCAAAGCTGAGTTTTTAGAAGATGCAAAGTAATCTTATAGAGATTCATGAAAGTATATGCCTAGTGCACAAGGCGGTTGATGGTATGAAAAAACTTATTCATTTTAGATTTTCAAAAAAGTGAGTTATAGCATGGCCCCAGTTACGTAATGGAGAGCTGTCTCGTAAAATCATGCTACTGAATGGAAAGAAAAGACTGGCATTTCTGCTGAGTATCTTAGAATATAACTCTGGCACTTTATAGACTGGATTATTTGGGGCATCAAATTCGACAAGAATAGTATATCTTAAAATAAATCTCTTATGATCTTCCAAGTAGTCCTAACTAGGTCACATCAAATGGCGCTTAACCTTAAAACCTGAGGAATCTTAAGCATGGATTAAAATGGCAGATATACCAAAACATTTTGCTCAGAGAGTTGTTATCTGCCTTACAGAGGAAAGATTTCATACCCAAACAATGTTTTGCTGTTATATAGGTGTCCCTAGTGGTCTGAAAGGCTCTGCTGGAATGGCAGATAGGTTGAGGGCCTGGAAAGGTTCAGGGAGCGTGCCTGGTCAGTGATATGTTCCAAAACAAACTCACAGTCTGTGGCCTTTATTCAGAGACTATACTCAAGATCGCTCCCACCCACTAAAATAAAACCCATGGCCATGTTAATTAGCTCAAAGTCCAGCTAGTCCGTGATGCATGTTAGTGGAAGGTTTCCTATGGTAATAAAGTATTTGCAGGATGCTGGTACTGACTTAGTTCCCTTAGTACCTGTCAAGGGAACAGGTGAATTGTGGTTCGTGCTGTCATCCAAAAGGCCTCTTTTTGGATTGTCCAGGCTCCAACTCTAACTAGACCATTGTATATATCTTCTATTTCCTGTTTGCCAAAATATAAACAAAGCCCAGGCAGCTCATTAATTTGTTAACTTCACCAGAGTTTGCTGCACTCTCAAGTCTCAATATTGTAGATGATCTTGAATGAGGATAAACATACACTTGTACCAAATTGAAAAACAATTTGCTTATATAGTTACCCAGGCTTTATACTGGGTAAGATCTTTGATGGGAAATGTTACTTTAACTGGCACTTTATTCCACACTATAAATTTATCAAGAGGTTAATGTTGCAGGCATTCCAACAAAAGTTTAAAATATAATTTTTTGGAGGTGGTATTGATTTAATTGCTTTACAGTTGATGTAAATTAATTTCTTCAGTTCTTAGAAATTCTTTCCACCCTGATTTTGATCTCATCTCTGAGGAATTCCACTTGAGAATTTAGCGTGATTAATAGCCCCTTTAAATTAGTAACATTTGTATATTTATGTTTCAGTATTTTTTTTAAATTGTGTGTGTATACCTATATGTATTCAGCAGCTTTGTCGACAGCTTATTATAGAAGCAGTACATAGGCACTACAGAAAATTAGAAAATGCAAAAAAATTTTAAATGACGTTCTCACTACCAAGAGGTGAATACTGTTAAGACTCTACGTCATATCCTTCCAGATTGTTTTTTCTGAATGTGCCCATGCACAGGTACATGCACCATTTTAACCTAAATGGCATCAAGCTGTATGTACTATTTTACAATCTGCTTCCTTAGGCAATGATCTCTACCTTTTTTTTCCCAGTAAAATTTTACTTCATCAACTACACAAACCATTCTCAGATTTGCCCGCTAGAGTCCAGAATATTTCATCTAGTTTGTCCGAACCAGCATCCAGTTCAGGACCTTGCACTGCATCTGGTTATGTGTTTGCAGTTTTGATGCAGTGAGAATGTTCATTTTTTTATATCTTGTTTGTTACTGTATCTTGCTATATGTTTTGATATAACACATAGGGTAGTTAAACACAAATAAAGGATCAAATGAACACAATTTTATATGAATTCTTTTTGAACATAAGAAAGTACTGCAAATTATTATAGTTTTATAATAATTAAAATTTTTTTAACATCTTTATATTTGGATTTGAAATTCTTATAAGAAAGGCCCACTAAATCAAGATAGAAATAAGATGTCACCAAAATTAGGAGGATGGCTCTGTAGTAAATATTTGTGTTTTCTGAGCGAGAAATAAATCATGTATCTTTCAAAAGTTAGATTGTTTCCATCCTGTCTATCCTTGAAGAGATTACCATAAAGCACATAAAATTAAGGTGCTTCATAATTAAAGATGGGCTTCAGAGTATGTACTTTATTGCATTTTAGCCTTTATAAATATTGTTTGTGAAGGTTTATGTGCTATCATAATCTTGAATTAAGTAATACATGTGCCGTTAATGACCCATAGTAAACCAGTTATAATAAAGAAAAGTTGACCACATACTAATAGTAAAATTAAATAGCATTTTAAACCTTACTAGTGATTTAATAGTTCACCATTTAACATTTGTAGGGCCAGGAAAAGCTGCTTATAAGACTCACTGGCACAGAGTAAGTATATTCCCTTTGAGACTGTGTGATACGTGTATCAGTCTGAGCAGGGAGGCGAAGGACTCAAGGCACCCACCTTTTAAAAACCACTGTCTTTATTTTAACTGCTCTCTATTAGTTTCTTAATGTGACCTGCTTTAATTCTACCGTTTAATAAAAACAATGTATTAAAAGATCATTGTGTTTTCCTCTAGTGGTTATAGGCAGAATATATAACTGCCTTTCCTGTGTAAAATAACCCTTAAAAATCTTGAAGTTCTTCATTATGTGTAAATATAGTTTAGATCTGTTGATTAGCTTTTAATGTAGAAAACATATAATTATATGGTTTGTAGCCATATTTTAAGATTCTGTTCTCCCTAAGGGTTTTTATAACATTGCTATGCAAATGCCATTACAAAACGTGCCCTGTTATGATATAAATTTAAAACTTAGAATTGTTTTCTGTAATAAGCAGGTAGCTTCTTACTGAGAATTTTAAATGAGTAGAATTTCCTTATGCATGTTTCTGGTAAATACAGATTTAAGGCTTGCTTCCTAGAACATTTTACTTATAGACAGAAAACATCTGTGAAGGTGCTGTTGGCACAGTGCATCAGTATCAACCCTGCCTCATAACCACGGTCTTTGGAGTGTGACCTATGTTGGAATCTTGGTTGAGTCAGTTAATAATTTTGACCTTAACCTCTCTGAGCCTGAGTTTTCTGATCAGTAAAATCTGGGAATTAAAATAGCTTCCTTTTAAGGTTGCAGTGAGAATTAAAACACATGTTAGTTCCCCTCCTAGTAAGCTTATATAAATGTGTTTGGTGTATAACTGAAATTCACTCAAAGTGTAAAGCACTTTTTTAAAAATACAGCCCACTTAATTAACCACCTGTGGACTCTATGGCATATTTCGATTGAAAGTTGGCTTCTCCTTTCTACCATTATCAGTCATTATGGTCACAAAATATAAACTTGTCTGTCAGCCATGAGACACTAAGCTCTCATTCAACCATAAACAAATTAGTGTCGCAAATTGAGTTGCCAGGTAGCTTTTTCAGTCTCATTAATAACATACTCTGTTACTTAATATATCCCCATTTTTTTCTGTTTCAGAGTGGAAGCTCAGAATGAAATGGGGCAGCACATTCATTGCTATGTTGCAGCTCTCGCTGCTCATACAGCTTTTCTGGAGCAACCCAAGAGCTTTCGCCCTTCCCAGTGGATAAAAGAACACAGTGAAAGACCGTCTCTGAACAGAAATAGCCTTCGTCGCCAAAATCTTACCAGGGATTGCCACCCTCGGCAAATCAAGCACAATGGCTGGGCTGTCCATCAGCCCTGCCCACGTCAGTACAATTACTAAGAATTTCGAGTGTGTTTGGTTGGTTTCTCTTGGTTTGTGCATATGTGTGTGCATGGGTGTGTATGGACGATGAATATGCTGTCTCTTTACAGACAACTGATGACCAATCACACGGTGTTATCGGTATGTTTAGACACTATCCTGAAGACCAGATTTACATGCTGTGTGTCACCTAATGCCTTGCTCTTAACATTTACTTTTTTGTAAGTTTTTTCAGAATATTTTTGGAAACATATCAATACAATTACAGTGTTTAGTGTTTGGGGATGTCTTTAAATCTATTACGGTGTACACAAGTTAGCAGTTTAGAGAGATTTCTTCCCAAGTACGAGAATAGGCATCTTTCAATTTCATTGTATTTGGTATTAATCAATCTTTTGAGTAAGCAGAAATTTATTCTCAGGGTCAGCCATACACTTTATTGACCAGTACTTGATAATCTTTTCTGTATATAGCGAATACATTTTTACACACTAACATGAGCATTAACAAGTGATGTGGTTGCCACAGATATAATGGAATTATGGCTGAACTTTCTTTTGGAAGAAAACTTGATATATTTCTGTGTGTATGGGTTTTTTACTTCCCAGATTAGCCATACAGTTCATTTTGGAATTCAGGTACCTTAAGTGTTAGTGAACAGTACATTCAGTAATTCCGATGTGACTGTGTGACATGGTACAGACATTACAGGCATCGTGGGACAACAGCACTCGTCTCACATGCAGAGGGATTAAATTAGACCTGTGAAATTATATTTGGAAAAATGTGTGTCCATAACTAACCCATTGGTCTTCTGTTTAAGTTGTTTGGATTCCTTCCCGCCAGCTCTGCCTACTCGCCACCTCACATCAGCTGTAAATTCAGAAGTACTTGTCCCGGCACTTGAGTGACTTCCTATTTATATGTGCCCAAGGGAAGAGAGAGGCTTTATATTTCTGATGCAGTGATAGATCCTCTGCCACGGAGACTGTCCTGCCGAGTGGCAAGCAAGGGTGAAGGGGGTCCCTGGTGACATCTCTTCATAGCATCTAAATGAAGGGTGACAGGTTGGCTTCCTTGAGTTTTCATATTTTTGTTTTAACTCGGGCTTCGGGCAAAATCTTTAACCACTTTGGCCTCTGTTTCCTCCACCAGTGGGGGGGAGCGGTGGTACGTACCGCCCTCACAGTTGTTGGGAGGCCTGGATACTGACTTGAAGTGGGACTGCCGAGAACCGATCCTTGCGTGAAATTCCAGGGGCCTCTCTCCCGAGTCTGGTGATGGGGGTGGGGCTGTGGCAACTCCTCTGCCACAGCCGCTCCTCAGAGGCGATGCTGATGCGGCCGGGGCAGGGCTCCGTTCACACAGAGGCCGCTTGACTCAGCGCAGAGGAAATCGATTTCCTTACCTCTAGCCACTCACTTTATCTTTTAGCAGCTGTAATGGGTTTCGCTGAGCCATCTGCACTCTCACCAGCTTCCTCTGAAATTAAGTCAAACGTATTTACAATCCAAAGCACATTCTACATAGACAGAGCAGTACGATCACCTTCCTAATCAAATAGCTTATTTTTCCATCTCCTCTGCAACCCTAATTAAGTAAGTACATGGCTATACAGTGTTGTCAAGGGCAAAAGCAGCATACAGTCATATGAAGTATTAGTATGTTCTTCAATAACCCTGTAGCAGTTGGATGCAGGGAACCATGGGAGACTTTTTTTTAAGTGAAGAGCTGTGCTCTTTTCTGACTAGACTGGGGTATGTGGAGTCAGAAGAGGTTCAAATAGCTTAGATGGTGGTGGTAGGTTGTTCGTCCACTGGCTGTGCTGAAGGGCCAGGAATGTCTCTTTAGAACAAGAGTCTAGATCCCCCTTCTCTCCTTAGTCCCCTTCCATTTCAGCTACCCCTTTATTTATTTTTCTAATAAGAGGCCAAGTCTGTAAACTTTTGTCAAACTGAGCTAGAAGTTATTTTGTTACTATTTGTGTTTACCAGAGTTGGGAGATAAGGTAGAGTTTTCATGAAGGTGTGTATGTTTTCTACCATGACTGTTAAAGGGCCGTATGTTGCTAACTTGAGCATAGATGTAAGCCTCTGAATACATGGGGGTCTCTTTTTTCATATATTAAATGTAAGTTGTTAGTACCTCACGAGTTAAAGAAGTTCAGCCATGAGAATTTGTTTGGCAGCATGAACAGATTTGTATATAAAACTGCAATGGTCTTTTTTTACTATTATTTTTTCAGATTTCCTAATACCTTAAATACATTTACATCTCTATTAGTTATTGACTTTTTGTTTGCCTTATTTGGGCCAAGTTTTTTATGCTTTGTACCTGGAAACAAATGATTTCAGTCTTTGCGACGTTTTTTCAGTGTAAGGGTTACCACACACCATCCGTGATACCATACTGTCGTTTCTGTATCAGTATCTAAGGTTTCTGGCTAAAATTGGCACATGTAAGCATTAAAGAAAGTGGTTATATAATGCAGTTGAAGTTCTTGGTCATTAGATGTTTGTTAGGGATCTACTATGTGCGAGACATAAGACCAATAATAACAGAGAGTGATGTTGACTGTTAAGTATTCTTTGAAACATGGCTGAAACGCAGCTTATTATAAGTTTATTATTTTTGCTATTGTAAATATTGGTGGTTTACAATGTGCTTTAGTGCATATTCCTTAAAAATCTAAGCAGTGAGAAATAAGACCCCTTTGAATTTAGTGCTCTGTTTCTAAACTGATACTATAGAGTGTTACTTGGAAGAAGTCTGGAATATGTGGTGCACACAGCAGTGTTTCATGAATGAGTTTCTTAGTTTTTATAATGCACCATGTTTCTCAAAGTTTGTGTTTTTTGTTAATAAAACATTTTATAATGTATATCCTATGTTTATTACTTTTTCTTCTTCACTCAGTTTGATTATGTACTGCACCGTAAGTTGAAGATTAACCACCCGTTATTTATCTTCTGTGGCAATTTATAATATATGTTTGGGTGGGTGGGGAATTTTTTGCAGAAGGTGCAAAGTGATTGGATTTTTTACTTAACTGTTCCAGGGAGCTTTTTTAACATTCATTTCCTGTGCATGTTTTCAGTTCCCATGCAAACTGTTCCTGTTTACATACCTTCCATGTTGTATCAGTACTTTGATTCTAGTGAGATGACAGTTTACTTAAAACTTGAGAGGGCCATTCAGCATTGCCTAATGTTTTTACTTCTCAAATCTGTGTAGTACACTGGTTTGTAATCTCTATGTCTTCCTTGAATCTGGGTGTCTTGGCTATTTCTCTTCCTCCTCAAGGAAATATATTGTCTTATATACTCTTTAAGAAAAGAGGGCGGGCAAAGAAGGGTATCTTTCTTATTCTCATTTTCTTTGAGTTGGAAACAAACAAACAAAAAAAATGAAGGACTCCAACTAGAAGATAAGACATTTAAATTTAAATAGCTTAGTTTAAGAGTTTCCAAGTATTAGTTTTTGTTTTTTAGAATCAGTTAAGAGACTGCTCCTTGTACTGGAGATACTAGCATATGTTTGTAATGTTACCTTAAAATTATATTTTTATTTTATAAGTCCCATACATACTGGTTAAATTCTTTAAAAAGTTGGGCTACTGTCATGGATAGGTTCACTGCCATCGGCCCTGTTGATTATTATAAATGGCATCCTTATCTACTTAATGCTTAAAGTTTTATATAAAATGCTTTATTTAGAAAACATAATATAGTGTCAGCCTTGCCATGTACCAATTAATTTCACTTGAAATGTGACACCAATTACAGTGGTTTGGGGTGGAGAAAGAGGTCCTGGAAAGCATACAGATAAGGATATCTTTTCCTATTTGCAACAGTATCCTTTATGTGGGAGGAGAAGTTACTATTCCAAGGAAGGCAGCTTAAGTGGATATTCTTTTGTGTGTCAGTCATTGAGAATTTTCCTTAAAACATTTTTTTAAATTGTGTCATTGTTAAATGCCCAGTTTTGCTCAGTATTTGCCTGACGTTTTAGTATTTGTTTTCTAGGAGGGCTTCTAAAAACCAAACCAGTACTTGGGGAGGTTGGATGTGTGTGTTTCCAGGCTTGCTGTGTATGAGTGGTTTTGCTTGCTTTTTGGTTGTGTTTTCCTCCAGAGGTTTGGAACCTTAATTAGTAATTGTGTGTGTGTGTTTTAAGTGGCTTTGGTTTTTTGTTTTTGTTTGTTTGTTTTCTTCTCAAGTAAAATTGTGAACACATTTGCTTTTCAAGGGCAGGGCATCAGTTCTAGAGACTGAAGAGTATTGTAGATTGTACTATGTGCCTTCTTGATGTGTTTCTGGACACAATTCTTTTTTGACAACTTGAAAACTCAAAAGGGACATTTGATTAGGTTATATACTGTACATCAATCTATGCACAAATGGCAGCTTGTTTTCTTGAGCCACCGTCTAAATATTTTTTTCTGTTTTTATAGAAGGTTTTTATACTGATTAGTTAATAGATGGTCAGTTTTATACACAGACTAAACAATACAGCACTTTGCCAAAAATAAGTGTAGCATTGCTTAAACATTGTGTATTAACACCAGTTCTTTGTAATTGGGTTCAGTGGTGTATTTTGCACTACCTGGAGTTATGGTTTTTAATCTGTCAGTAAATAAACTGTGCTTTAACTTCACATTTGTCAGATTCTCTTATTTTTGTCTTTATGGTCATTAGTCTTAAAACTACGTACAACTTACTTAAAATACTTGCTTTTTAGTTTTACTTGTCCAAAAGATATATTTAATATGCACTTTAAATACTTTTTTTAAACTAATTTTTATTGGAGTATATTTGATTTACAATGTTGTGTTAGTTCCTGCTGTACAGCACTTTAAATATTTTTTTAAACTTGCATAAATTAGCATATTAACATTTTTCATCTAAAATGAATAATCATTTATGTGAACATGAATTTGAGGATGACCTGCAGCCAGAACCTTTTCCCTCCAGCCAATCTGTATTAAAAAACAAATATAGAATTTAATACACTGGTTCTTAGCCTTTTTAAAGCAAGCTTGGTGAATTCTTAATGACGCCTCTTCCAGATAAATGCAGACACAATCTTACATAAACATTTCAGGACAATATGGACATCCCTGATACCACCCCCTATTGTGGCACTGTAGTGTTTTTTTGGGTTTTTTGTTTGTTTGATTGATTGTTTTTGCCACACCACTCGGCTTGTGGGATCTTAGTTCCTCGACTAGGGATTGAGCCTGGGCCGGGATAGTGAAAGCGCCAAGTCCTAACCACTGGACAGCCAGGGAATTCCTGTGGCACTGTAGTTTAAATAGGCCAGTAAACGTTCAGAATACTTGAATAGGAAGCACAAAGAATAACTCCTATATTAATGGATCCTTGGGGAAGATAAGCATTCTAGAACTATAGCTTATTATTTCAAGACATTTTTATCATCTCTTGAGACAGCTGAGATGAAAAGATTGGGGGCAGGGGTGAAGAAGAGGGGTCACTCCAAAGATGAAAATAAGGTCATGAAAGTTGTCTTGGGATGGAGCAGCTTGAAATGGAAGAGCCTAACCTGGAGTGGCAGGTGAATGGTTGCTGCTGAGAAGAGGAGTGTTTAAAAAGGTCCGCTTACAAGGTGGCTAGAATGTCAAAGGACTCTATTAGCAGCTCCATCACATCTCAAGGGCAATGACTGCATGGAGTCTAACGTAGGTGAGTCAGAAGCAACAGTGGCTCGTGGAGCGTGGGTATGTCGGGGTTTCACAGTTTGACATATGGCCCAAGATTATCTGCTCCTTTGTTTGAATCTGTACTGACCAGAAGAATATTCACTGTCTGTAAAATGTAAAATATTAGGAACCACCAAATGTTTACACACAGTGAGTCAGAAGCAACAGTGGCTCGTGGAGCGTGGGTATGTCGGGGTTTCACAGTTTGACATATGGCCCAAGATTATCTGCTCCTTTGTTTGAATCTGTACTGACCAGAAGAATAGTCACTGTCTCTAAAATGTAAAATATTAGGAGCCACCAAATGTTTACACACAGGAGAACAGTTGAAAATACTGTGGTTCATTGCACAATGAAGGTCAACGCACATCAATAATAATAATAAAAAAGAACAAGATCTGTGAACTGATTTGGAGTGATTTCTGAGGCTCTTAAGTGTAAAAAAGCAAAGTGCAAATGAGTATCTAGAGTAAGATACCCTCCATGCAAGAAAGAAGATGTAAGAAAACACGCATGTATCTGCTCGTTTGTACAAAATATAGGAAGAATAAACCAGAAACGAAATCTTCAGAGGGCAGGTAAAAAAAACTGAAGAGAGAAATTGGAACAGGCTCACGGGGGTGAGGAAGGAGGAATATTTCTGAGTATATTCCTTTTGTTTAGCTTTGGCTTTTAGAACCATAGTAATGCTTCCAACACCTCCCAAAATAAAAAACGAAAATCAACCAGGGTGTGTGTGGGTGAAGGAGGAACCCCAAACAGGAACCAATTACAACTGGACAAATGATAACATAACCACACGGAAGGGAATTGGGACGAAAAGAATTAAGTAACTGGAAATTAGTGTTTTGACTGGTCATAGGGCTAAGATGAAAAGAACTGTGCACAAATAAACTAGTAGTAAACTGTTGCTCACAGAGGTATGAGTTAATAATTCTGTCATTTTGTATAATGGCATTGTGTATATTAGGACTGAACACACCCCATGAGGCAGACACACCCTAAAGTGACCCCTAGTGAGTCACAGCTTCTGTAATCCCTTTTCCTTCAGTGAAGGCTGAACCAGTGCAGTGGTTGCTTCTAACCAGTAGAATACGGCAAAGGGGAAGGGACTTTGCAGATGTAATTACAGTCCCTAATCAGCTGATTTTAAGATGAAAATAGTCTCCTGGATGGGACTGACCAATCAGGCAAGCCCTTTGAAAGAGAGTCTAGAGGTCATGGACTTGAAGCTCTCTTTCCATTGCTGGGTTTGAAAAAGCAAGCTGCTAGGAATTCTATAGCCACAAAGAAATGAATCTGCCAACAGCCCAAGGGAGCATGGAGACAGATCCCTCTTCAGTCAAGCCTCCAGATGAGAAGGCAGCAGAGAACCTAGTATGCTGTGCCAGACTTCTGACCTACAGAAACTGAAATAATAAATGGGTGTTGTTCTTAGCCACTAAATTTGTGGTAACTTATTATGAAGCCCAGAAAATGCATTAAACTGTTGGAGAAAGAAGTTACAACTAACGAAATGGGGACAACCAGAATGGGCTTTAATGGTGTTAAAATGGAATGGAAGGGGTCAGGGTGAACTAATTTTTAATAGATGTACAGATAAATATAGAAATAAACACAGATGTGTATGTGTGCTAATGTACACACACGCACACACAAACACTTCCTTGAGAGGGCCCCTGAGAGTAGCTATGATAACACCTAGCACCCAGATTTTGGTTCCTATACTCTTTCTCCAATAAGAGAAATCAGAGCTCCTTGAAGAAGTGATTCATTCCAGGGCTTCACAAGGAATATTAAAGATGATCTTGGGGAGCCAGAAAATAAATCCTTGTAAAAGGATGAGGGTATGTAAAGAAGATGGAGGATCCAACTGAGGCAGCTCCTAATGGTGAAAAGCTGGAATAATTTGAACAAAAATTTTTAAATATTTAATTATTACTCATAGAATGAAATAAGTATCCATGACTCTATATTGATAAAAATAAATAAATGGGGGAGAAGAGTGAGCTCTTCTATGTGGAAGAATTCCAGTTCACAAATAGAGTAAGCAAAATACAAAATCATCTTTAGGCAAACACTGCAGTAATAACTGTCACAGGGAAATTATTGTGGGCAGAGATTTGAAGATTTGAAATGTGGCATCACAGTCTCAAAGTATCTCCCCCATTATATTTATCAATCATTGTACAAAGGTAAAAATAGTAACTCAATAGTGGAGATACCCAGTAGACAACACTTAGCCAAGTGATCAAGGTTAACATCACCAGTAATAGGACATATTAACATCAGGTACCCCCTTAATGTGATACACTGAGAAGGACACATCACTTCTGTGGCAGTCTTGTCAAAAAGACCTAATCTTGATCCATGAGAAAACATCAGACAAACCCAAATTGAGAGACATTCTCCAAAACACCTGACCAATCTCAAGTGTCAAGGACATGAAAAATAAGGAAAGAATGAGGAACTGTCACAGATTGTCAGAGGATTAAGTAGACCCAACTAAATGCAATGTGGGGTCCTGGAATAGAAAAAGGACATTAAGTGAAATTCAAATAAAGTTGTAATCTTATTTAATACGATATTAGCACTTATGTCCTCATCATGATAATTGTACTGTGATTGTATGTTTTTAACATTAGGGGAAGTTAGATGTAGTGTATTATTTTTGCAACTTTTCTGTAAGTCTGAAATTACTTCAAAATAAGAAATGCTCCAATGAGTGAAGAGAAAGCCACAAAGTGGGAGAAGATTTTCACAACACATAATCAACAAAGAAATACATAAAGAATACGTAAAGAAATCTGACAAAACAGTAAAAAAACAAAAAAGTTCAAAAATGTAATAGAAGACTTCCCTGGTGGTCCAGTGGGTAAGGCTCCACGCTCCCAATGCAGGGGGCCCGTGTTCGATCCCTGGTGGGGAATTAGATCCTGTATGCAGCAACTAAGAGCCCGCATGCCGCAGCAAAGATCCCACGTGCTGCAACTAAGACCTGGAGCAGCCTAAATAAATAAATAAATAAAAGTAATTTCTTCTCGGAGTGTACTAGGTATAAAACTTAGTTTAAAAAAGTGTAATAGAAAAATGGTTAAAAGCCTTGAACGGGCACTTCAAAATAGAGGAAATGGCCAACTAATATTTGAAAAGATGCTAATTAATTATGATGGGAATGCAAACTAAAAGCATAATGAAACACCATTATATATTCATTTGATTGGCAAAAATTCAACACTGACAATACCACGTGTAGACGGTCTACTTTTGATATGCATACCCTGTGTCCTGGCAATTCCATTCCAGGTGTAGACCATACAGAAATGTGTGCATCTGTGCATCAGGACTCATGTACCAGAACTTTCATTTCGGCATTGTTTTTCCAACAGCCAGAAGATTGAAACAACCCAAATGTCCACCAATGGTAGACTGGATAAATTGTGGTGCACTCGTGCAATAGACTACTATATAACAGTGAAAGTAAACAACCTGTAGCCATACACATCAGTATGGATGATTCTTAAAATGTGTGAAAACAGAAAATCACAGAAGAATGTCTGCAATATGATTTCAACAATATAAAATTCAAGAGTTAGGCTGAGCTAACAATACATCATTTGGGAGAGCATTCACAGCTGCACAAATATGAAGAGCAAGTGAATGATTAGTACCCAGATTAGGATGGTGGTTACCAGGCAGGGCAGAGGAGGTGTGTTTGACAGGGCCCAGTGTAAGATGGGCTCCCAAAACCCCGGCCCTGTCCTATTTCTTCGCCTAGGTATAAGACTGTAGTTATGTGTTATACATCGTTATACACCAATGGATGAATATCTCACAATTCTTTTTTTTTTCTTTTTCTTTTTGCCTGTGTTGGGTCTTCGTTGCTGCGCGGGCTTTCTCTAGTTGCGGCGAGCGGGGGCTACTTTTCGTTGCGGTGCGCAGGCGTCTCATTGCGGTGGCTTCTCTTGTTGCAGAGCACGGGCTCTAGGCGCACGGGCTTCAGTAGTTGTGGTGCACGGGCTCTAGAGCACAGGCTCAGTAGTTGTGGCGCACGGGCTTAGCTGCTCCGCGGCATGTGGGATCTTCCCGGACCAGGGCTCGAACCCGAGTCCCCTGCATTGGCAGGCGGATTCTTAACCACTGCGCCACCAGGGAAGTCCCCTCACAATTCTTAAAAGATATATACGCACATACTTATTTAATACCTCCCAAAGGCTAGACATGAAACTTCCTCTAGAGAGAACTGGGGTCTAGGAGCTAGGGTTGGAGAGGGATATACTTTTCACTGTGTACATCCTTTTGTATTTAACACTACTTAAATAAAACTAAATAAAATTTTTTTCAGTTTCTTGGTTCTATTCCAGACCTACTGAATCAGAATCTTGGAGGATGCCTGGGAATCTGGGTTCTTCCAGCTCCCTGCGTGATTTTTAGGCAGCTGAGGTTGAGAACCCCTGGTGTCAGTAGAGGGAAGTCAACAGACTGTGCTGTCAGGAATTCCTGACATGGGCTAGAATCCAGTCCTCCTCCTTCCCCGGAAGTCGAGAGCCCTAACCCTCTCCTTGGGAGAGGAAATCCCAGACACGAGTTGGCTGAGTGGAGGAAGCTACGGGGTCCGGCTCTTGAAGGCTGCTTGTTCACGTTGCTGCTCTGGACATAGGGAGGCACCGGCCCACCCACCATAAAGTTCCTTCTTGGTCTCAGGGGGCCAGCCAGAAAAGAGTGTGACTGCTCCCTGTGCTGTTTTCTGTCACATCCTTCTTTCTTGATCTCCTTTCTTCCTTAAGTGGTACTGCCTCAGTCATCTGGCTCATTAGCTCATGGATTATATGCAATGGAGAAGTAGTATGACTTGAGTTCTGTGTCTTTGGGTTAATTTTAGGTTTAAAATACTACGGTATCGGGGACTTCCCTGGCGGTCCAGTGGTTAAGACTGCCCTTCCACTGCAGGGGGCGTGGATTTGATCCCTGGTTGGGGAAGTAAGATCCCACATGCCACGGGGCCAAAAAAAAAATAAATAAATGAGATAAAATAAAATACTAACGTATCCTTCTTTAGCATACAAATTCATACTTCAAACAAAAACTTCTGCCTGAATTTACAATTTAGGATCCCATAATACTGCAAATCTAGACCTGGCCTGTCTAGTATGGTAGCCCCTAGCCACATGTGGCTATTTTAATTAAAATCAAATAAAATTTAAAATTCAGTTCCTCAGTCACTCTAGTCATATTTCAACTGCTCAACAGCCACATGTGGCCAGGGGATACTCTATTAGACAGCTCAGATATAGAACATTTCCATCATCCATAAAGTTCTACTGGGCAGTGTTCTCTAGACCTATCAACAGTTCCACAGCTCCTACGTAGCAATCTCAGACCACTACTCTGCCATGCAGCTTTCCCCTCCCCTTTACCTGCTTCGAGTTATTAGAAATATACAGGCTGTCATCCTCTTTCTTCACGGCCACCCTCCTTCCTATCCAGACTTGACGCCATTCTGCACCATTTGGGCCATTCTCATGATCACATGCTCAATTCTGAATCTTTTCTCATTCAGACATGCCTGCTCTGCTAATCTCCAACCTCCTGTCAATCCGAATGCAGGACTTTGTTTCTATGCCTGAGCTGCCTAAGAGCTACTGGAGGAAATCACCCAACTGTGGGGACCGGGGCCATGAGACACTCAGGGGTACGAGCTCAAGTGCCACTGTTGGGCCGTCCTGTTGTGTGCCCCTCGTCAACTCTATACAATTCCCCTTCTCTACTCTCCTCAAGACCCCTAACCCAGTGCTATCAAACTTTAATGTGCAAGCGAATCACTTGGGAGACCTTATTAAGAATGCAGATTCTGATCCAGTAGGTCTAGGGTGAGGCCAGAGATTCTGCATTTCTAACAAGCTCACCTTAGAGAAGTTTGTAAAGCTGAAAAATGGATTAGTAGTTAAAAAGCTGACCAGGCTTTGTCTGTGATAAACGAAGCCTCTAAAGTAACAGCGAGAGTCTGAAGTGGTGGCTTCCCTGGACAGCTTTTGTCTCAACCAGCCTCCCAGGACCCAACCTGTCACTATTACCTCTGAAACCCTGGGAGGCCCTGGCCAAGGTCCCCTGCTTCAAACCAAGCCTGGGCCACAGGAGACACGAAGAGCACCTGGCTTTGTCTCCCTGATGAGCCCGGACTGTGTCAGTGGCACTGCTCAGGAAGGGAGTCAAACTGGTTAGTACGTTGCACTTAGAAGTTCCTGAGTTTTACAAGTAGGCAGTAGTTTTTCTGGGAAAAAAAAAATTACAAATATCTATCCAGAAATCCAGAGCAAGTTAGAAAGTCTTGGAACTAAGGAACAACTTACAAAAAACAGTTTTGCTGATCCAAAAATATGTTGCATTTGGCAACACGTGCTGGAGAATGAATTTGCAGCCCCAGAGCTCTGGAGAAGTACCTGAGGGACTATTAGCATAACAAAACTTCCGTTAATACTCTTGCTCTTAAAAAGCAAACGTGATGAGACTTCCCTGGTGGCGCAGTGGTTAAGAATCCACCTACCAGTGCAGGGGACACGGGTTCGAGCCCTGGTCCAGGAAGATCCCACATGCCGCGGAGCAACTAAGCCTGTGTGCCACAACTACTGAGCCTGTGCTCTAGAGCCCCTGCTCCACAACAAAGAGAAGCTTCAATAAGGAGAAGCCACCACAATGAGAAGCCCGCGCGCTGCAACGAAGAGGAGACCCCGCTTGCTGCAACTAGAGAAAGCCTGTGCACAGCAACAAAGACCCAACACAGCCCCCAAAAATAAAATAAATAAATAAAATAAAAAGTAAACATGGAGAAATTGACATATTTTATATTCTTAAAGCAACGTGAATAAACTTAAGAATTCTTCCTTGTATACCCTGTCATAAAACTGGATTGGTAAAACATTAATGCATGAGGCCATAACATTTAGGGGAGGACTTGACAAAGTGAGATGACATTAGTTTTAGGCTCCAACTAAAATTTTTGCCCCCCCCCCTTTTTTTAATAGACTCTGTACCTTTATTGACATCTTCTAAAATCTCTGTAGTGTTATAGTTTTACAACCAGTTTTGGGGGGTGCCATTGCCATACACTTATTGGTAATTCAAATATCTGGTTATTACATAAAAATAACCCATTTCAGACCCAAACTTTTACTGTCAATTTTGCCAGAACTTACTTTCACTTCTATTTTCCAATTGTTATATTGGGAGGAAATATCCTAGTCAGACACTGGGAAACGTGGGTTCTGGCTGTATCACACAGCAACACCTGTGTTGTAGTTGAAATTCCAGTAAGTATGTGAAACTACCAGAAGGATGTAAGGCTAATTTGAAGATGTTAGTAAGTGCCTCCGTAGCTGTCACATGAGGATCCTTGGGAACAGGCAGAAACCAGAGGACTGCAATCCTTAGGTTATTGTAGTATTTTGTTTGTTTAAAAAAAAAAATTTTTTTTTGGCTGCACTTCGCATCTCACAAGATCTTAGTTCCCCAGTCAGGGATGAACCCCTGTCCCCTGCAGTGGAAGCACGGAGTCCTAACGAATGGACCACCAGGGAAGTCCTGATTGTAGTATTTTTATTATAAGAACTTGTACACTGATACCACCATTTTCAGTGGTTTGTCTTCTATCTTTTGTGGCTGTCTGTTTTGTTTTGTTTTGAATAAGTTCTTCCCGGACCGGGGCACGAACCCGTGTCCCCTGCATCGGCAGGCGGACTCTCAACCTCTGCGCCACCAGGGAAGCCCTGTAGTATTTTTATTATAAGAACTTGTACACTGATACCACCATTTTCAGTGGTTTGTCTTCTATCTTTTGTGGCTGTCTGTTTTGTTTTGTTTTGAATAAGTAAGCTAAAATTGGGCCTACTCTGTAGTAATTCCTTTAAATGTAAATACTAAATACACTTAAGTGGCTGACAGGATGACAATGACAGCAGGGGATGTAAAAGGAACCGGGTCATTGATGAGGTGTTAAAGGCAGGCACTGACCTTCCCCCTCAGATGGATGGACCAGTGGACAATGGCTCTATTAAGGAAGTTTCTTGCTGTTCGGCGGTACTGATCCCACGGGACAAGGATCTGGCTGGTCTCTGTGTTATTTGCTGTGTTGATTCAGTGTTGAACTGCTATTGAGAAACAAGAGGGAAAAGTATTGCATCAGGCTCTAAGAACTTGCACAGGCTTTATTTCTTCTCTTTTCTATGCCATCTTGCTACTTCCCCAGCTACTTAATGACCTTCAAACTCACCACATGTTCACGTCTCACTCCCTAAGTTGTATACACCATTTCTGCTTATGCGCCACTAGCTGAAATTCAGTCAGTGGCCTCTCGGAGCTGCAAGGGAGAATGGGAAGTTTAGCCTTTCTTTCAGCCAAATAAGGTCTACTACTGATGAAGAGGGAGGGCACATATCAGGGTGGGGGATGTCTAGAAATCTCTCCCACTCATGCACTAAAATCTACTCAGTCTACCAAGTCGAGGACAGGCAACACTTAACTCTGTTAGGTCTTCCTATTTCTTCCCTAACCTCCCTAGGCGGACTCCTAGTCACTCATTCCTCTGAAGTCCCACTTCTACTGCTGCTTGCTTTTTCACTTGCTTTTTTGAGTACAAGATCTATGAAATTTCTCAGCGCTCATTCTAAATTGTAAGTCCTGAGCCATGGACGTCTACGGGGCTCAGCTTCATATGGGGGGCTCCATGTTACTCACTTTGTACTTCTAAGAACTGTACGTTTACTTTTGTGTGCAGAACCTGGGACATATGTGGCAGTTAGCAGCCTGAGACCCTTGCACTTCGAATCTATGCTATTTTCAACATATATTTAAACTACAATGTATATTAAGCTAGTAAATTTTATGCATAGCCTGAATTAGTATACAAGTAAAAATATTTGTTGTTTCTATAAATGACATTTCAGTTTGGTTAAGCTGGTTATCCATACTGATCAGAACCTGTGTTTGGCAGTTGTATATATAGAGCTCCAAGGCTAACGGGGTCTCTGGTTAAAAACAAAAACACTGGAAGTCACTGTCCTAGGTGCTCAGGAAACATTTTTTAATGAATGTATGAGGAAACTGTTATTTCTTTCACTACATAAAAAATTTCTTCCAAAAAATTAGGCCCATATTCCTTACTGGCAAATCTGAAGTCTGAAAGCTCTTAAAACCAAAAGTTGTTCCATAAGTTTGGCACAAAACTTATTTTGCAGCAAAACCTGGCTCGAACTGACCTAAGAGTCAGTTGTGTCATAACATTCCTCGCAAAATATCTGCTGAGTGCTGGTGTTTTGTTGCTTTTTTTTGTTCTTTGTAACCATGAAAACGTCAAACAGAGTCAAAGATACCCCCGTTGTAACAGTGAGAAGATAAACAGAAGAAAAGAAGCGTCTCTCATTAACAACAGCACAGACAGTGAAGTTATTACAGAAGCTTGATCCTGGTGTCTGTGAGGCATTTTACTGAAGATTATGGAGTAGAATAACTGTTAAATATGACTTAAAGAAACAGAAGTTGTTTAAGGTATATAGTGATAATTTTAAAAATTAATAAAAACAAGAAAATGCTGCATAGGACAAAAATGTAAGATCTTGACCATGTTTTGGTTGAGTGGATTCCACAAGAAGGCAACATATATCTAGAATATAGCTAGACTGTGCCATGAAGAACAGAACCTGAAGGTATGTGTGAACATTTATTAGAATTGGCTACAGATATTAAACAAGCATCACTGTGTAAAATAATCTGAAAATCAAGTGGAAAAAGCTTCTAATGATCAGAAAACATCAGAAAATTATGTGGGTAAATTTGATAAAATCATATCTGGTAAAACCCTTATTCTTGAGCAAATTGACAATGCTGATGAAACAGCTCTTTCCTGGAGATACATTCCTGGAAAAACATCAACAACTCTGAAGAGTGAGATCCACAGGTCTTGGGTGTGCCACAGCTGCTGCCCACGTTAGACAAAACTGGCCGTGACTGGAAAGAGCAGCCTCCGATGCCCAAAATGTGTACATGCCTTACCTGGGCTGCACTATGCAAACAAAACATAGGTAACCAGAGAAATACAGTAAGTACCCTACATGTGAACCTTCAAGTTTCGAACTTTCAAACCACATTGTTAGTTCATGTGTCTGGCGTACATTGTCACGTGTGTGCATCCTCTACACGTGGCTGTGTTTTTGTGTACTTTACTGTACAGTACTGTACAGAATACAGTAGTACAGTATCTTTATTTCAAGCCCAGGATGTCCGGAAGCAAGCATAAAAGCAGCGGTGATGTAGCTGGTACTGCTAAGAAGTGCCAAGTGATAACGATGGAAACAAAAGTGAAAATAATTGAGAGAGTGGAGCGAGACGAAAAGATGGTGGATGTCGCTCATTCTTATAACGTGAATCGTTCAACCATCGGCACGATTCTAAAGAACACGGACAAGATCATGGAACATGTGAAGTCTGCTGTGCCGATGATGTCGACAATAATATCGAAGCATGGAAAAGTGATGGAGGAGATGGAGAAACTTCTCAGTGTGGATGCAGGATCAGCATCCATGGTCGAGTCCCGCTTAGCTTAATGCTGATTCAAGAGAAAGCTAAAAGCCTTTATGAAGACTTGAAGAAGAAACACAGTGAAGAATCAAAGGGCGCATCTTTTAATGCCAACCATGGCTAGTTTCATCTGTTCAAGGCTACAGCTAACCTTCACAATGTAAAAGTTAGTGGTGAGGCAGTGAGTGCAGATACGGTAGCTGCCCGGGAACCTCCTGCAACACTTCTAGAAATTCTTGATGAAGGCATGTATTTACCCAAGCAGGTTTTTAATGTGGATGAGACAGGACTGTACTGGAAGAGGATGCCAGGCCGAAGTTACATCAGGAAGGAGGAAATGTTGATGTCAGGCTATAACTCAGCAAAGGAAAGGCTAACTCTGCTGTTTAGTGGAAATGCTTCCGGCAATATGAAGCTGAAGCCTCTTTTAGTTTATCATTCAGAGAACCCAAGAGCCCTTAAAAACATAGCCAAGGGCTCGCTTCCTGTTGTGTGGAAGAGTAACCCCAAAGCCTGGGTTACACAGGCCATTTTCCAGGACTGGTTTTTCCACCACTTTA
>NC_041228.1:41331837-41335484 GCF_002837175.3 Physeter macrocephalus
TTAGTTTATCATTCAGAGAACCCAAGAGCCCTTAAAAACATAGCCAAGGGCTCGCTTCCTGTTGTGTGGAAGAGTAACCCCAAAGCCTGGGTTACACAGGCCATTTTCCAGGACTGGTTTTTCCACCACTTTATCCTGGAGGTAGAGAAATATTGCTTGAAGAAGGACATCCTATTCAAAATTCTTTTGCTGCTCGACAGTGCTCTGGGCCATCCCCCATTCATGGATGACTTTCATCCCAATGTCAAAGTACTGCATCTACCACCAAATACTACGTCGCTCATCCAACCTATGGACCAAGGAGTTATACAGATTTTCAAGAAATATTATTCACATCACACTTTTCATCAGGCAGTAAAGGCAAATGATGAATCAGGAACAACCTGTGACGATTTTGGAAGGACTATAACATCTACAAGGCCATAAAAAACATTGACTTTGCTTGGCGTGAGTTTACAGCCGTCACCACGAATGAGGTTTGGAAGAAACTTTGCCTGCAGTTTGTTCACGATTTTTGTAGATCTGAGAAGGTGGATGCGAAGTCCAAAGAGGTCTTCAGAAACTGAGTGACCCTCAGCGAGAAGCTGGAACTAGATCTGCAAGAGGACAACTTCACTGAACGCCCTGCTGTGCAAAACGAGGAGCTTATTAATGAAGACCTGATGCAATTGGAGCCTCAGAGAAAGGACGAAGGCAGACAAGAGGAAGAAGAAGTAACTGAAGAACCGAAGAGATTCACAGCACAGGAAGTGGCAAGGGGATTTTCCTTGAGGAGGTACTGTTAGTTTCTGAGGCACAGGACCCAAACGTAGAATGGTACACAAAGGTTGCAGCAGCCATTCAGTATGCAATCCAGTGCTACTGGGTCATTTGTGACGAGAAAAAAAGAGCTACTACCCAGACATCACTGTGTCGTTTTTTGAAGAGGGTAGATAGAATTGAATCCAGCAAGGAACCAGAACCTGTGCCATAACGTCAGGCGTGAGTGAAATTGCAGCTTGCCCTCCGTCTCCTATTGCTGACGATCCTTCAGCTCTACCATCTCCCACCTCCCCTCCCTCCTCCAGTCAGTAACTCTTCTTGCCTGTTCACTCGATGCCAGCCCCTGTATGCCAGCTGTTGTATTTGTACTACTGTACTTTTCAAGGTACCATACTGTAAGATTAAAAATGTTTTATTTTTTCTGTTTTTTACGTATTATTTGTGTGAAAAATATTATAAACCTATTACAGTATGGTACTATATAGCCAACTGTGTTAGTTGGGTACCTAGGCTAACTTTGCTGGACTTACAAATTGGACTTACGAATGGTGCTCTCTGAACGGAGACTTCGTAAGTAGGGGACTTACTGTACTGTGACGGGTCAAGAAGGATTTTACCATGGCAGTGGGCGTTCACTGCACGCAGGCTGCTCAGGAAGGACTGTGAGGTTTTACTCTTCCTAGAGAAGTGCTCCACATGCCTATCCTGCACTTCTTGTGATGCCAATGTGAAATTTTACCCTCCGGGAAGAACAAGTAAAATCACTTAAGAAATAAGACAAAAATTGCCCTAGGTGCTTGCTTGCAGCAGTTAACGAGGGCCTCAGAATCAAAGACTTCCTGGAAAAGTTCAGTCTTCAGGATGCCATTAATACAGGTGCTAAGGCTTGGAATTACGGTGATAAATCAATATTAAAAGTGCTTGTCATTGATATGATGCATAACCACACACTAATCATGAGAAAAATCAGACAAACTCAAATCGAGGGGCATTTTACCAAATACCTGACCAGCACACCACAACAGTTTCAAGGTTATAAAAAGGAAAGACTGAGAAACTGCCACAGACTCAAGGAGACCAAGGAGACATAATGATTAAATGCAACGGGGTAACCAGGATTGGATCCTAGAACAGAAAAAAGGTCACTAATGGGAAAACTGGTGAAATCTGATAAAGTGTGGGCGTTAAGGAATAGTATGATACCATTGCTAATTTCTTACTTTTGGCAAATGTGCCATGGTTACTTAACATTAGTGGAAGATGGGCACAGAGTATATGGGAACTCTGTAGTATCTTTGCAACTTTTCTGAAAATCTAAGATTATTTCAAAATTAAAAGTCTGTGCTTGGACTTTGGTTTACAGTGGTGTTTGAAGCTAAATCCATAGATGAATACTTTGAAGGATTTCATAGCACTAATGAGAAGACCACCTTTCACTTAAAGTTTATCAGCTAAAAGTATAAACTAAGTTGACATCAATGAAACATTCCACATTGACAATGATGCTTCCAGTATGCATGTCTTGAGTGGGGAAATTGCTGAAGTGGTGTTGTTTTTTTTTTTAAGATTTTGTGTGGATGTATTTTTTTTTCTTGTGGTAAAATACACATCATAAAATTTACCATCTTAACCATTTTTAAGTGTACAGTTCAGTGGTATTAAAATACAGTCACATTGTTGTACAACCATTGCCATCATCCATCCCCAAAACTTTTTTCATCCTGTGAAACTTAAACTCTTTTCCTTATATAAACAACTCTCCAGCCTGCCCTCCCCTCAGCCCCTGGCAACCACCATTGCAATTTCTGTCTTTATGATTTGGGCTATTCAAAGTACCTCAAATAAGTGGAATCATATAGTATTTGTCTTTTTTGTGACTGGCTTATTTCACTTAGCATAATGTCCTCAAGGTTCATCCATCTTGTAGCATATTGCAGAATTTCCTTTTTTCTAAGGCTGTATATACTACATTTTGCTTATCCATTCATCAGTGACGGGCACTTGAGTTGCTTCCATGTTTTAGCTAATGTGAATAGTGCTGCCATGAAAATGGGTGTACAAATATCCCTTCGAGACCCAGTTTTAAATTCTTTTGAGTATTTAGCCAGTAGTGGAATTGCTGAATTATATAGTAATTCTATTTTTAACTTTTTGAGGAACTGCCACGTTCTTTTCCACAATGACTGTACCATTTAACATTCCCACCAACAGTGCACAAGTCTTCCAGTTTCTCTACATCCTTTCCAACACTTGTTGTTTGGCCTTTTTTTTTTTTTTATCAGTTTTATACACATCAGTGTATACATGTCAATCCTCATCGCCCAATTCATCACACCACCACCACCACCCCTCCGCCGCTTTCCCCCCTTGGTGTCCATACGTTTGTTCTCTACATCTGTCTCAATTTCTGCCCTGCAAACCAGTTCATCTGTACGATTTTTCTAGGTTCCACATATATGTGTTAATATTCGATATTTGTTTTTCTCTTTCTGACTTACTTCACTCTGTATGACAGTCTCTAGATCCATCCACATCTCAAGAAATGACCCAATTTCGTTCCTTTTTATGGCTGAGTAATATGTACATCTTCTTTATCCATTCATCTGTCGATGGGAATTTGGTTGCTTCCATGATCTGGCTATTGTAAACAGTGCTGCAATGAACACTGGGATGCATGTGTCTTTTTGAATTATGGTTTTCTCTGGGTATATGCCCAGTAGTGGGATTGCTGGGTCATATGGTAATTCTATTTTTAGTTCTTTAAGGAACCTCCATACTGTTCTCCATAGTGGCTGTATCAATTTACACTCCCACCAACAGTGCAAGAGGGTTCCCTTTTCTCCACACCCTCTCCAGCATTTGTTGTTTGTAGATTTTCTGATGAT
>NC_041228.1:41335635-41336868 GCF_002837175.3 Physeter macrocephalus
TTGCAAATATTTCCTCCCATTCTGAGGGTTGTCTTTTCATCTTGTTTATGGTTTCCTTTGCTGTGCAAAAGCTTTGAAGTTTCATTAGGTCCCATTTGTTTATTTTTGCTTTTATTTCCATTACTCTAGGAGGTGGATCAAAAAAGATCTTGCTGTGATTTATGTCAAAAAGTGTTCTTCCTATGTTTCCCTCTAAGAGTTTTATAGTGTCCAGTCTTACATTTAGGTCTCTAATCCATTTTGATTTTATTTTTGTGTATGGTGTTAGGGAGAGTTCTAATTTCATTCTTTTACATGTAGCTGTCCAGTTCTCCCAGAACCACTTATTGAAGAGACTGTCTTTTCTCCATTGTATATCCTTGCCTCCTTTGTCATAGATTAGTTGACCATAGGTGTGTGGGTTTATCCAAGGGCTTTCTATCTTCTTCTATTGACCTATGTTTCTGTTTTTGTGCCAGTAGTATATTGTCTTGATTACTGTAGCTTTGTAGTATAGTCTGAAGTCAGGGAGTCTGATTCCTCCAGCTCTGTTTTTTCCCCTCAAGACTGCTTTGGCTATTCGGCGTCTTTTGTGTCTCCATACAAATTTTAAGATTTTTTGTTCTAGTTCTGTAAAAAATGCCAGTGGTAATTTGATAGGGATTGCATTGAATCTGTAGATTGCTTTGGGTAGTAGAGTCATTTTCACAATGTTGATTCTTCCAATCCAAGAACATGGTATATCTCTCCACCTGTTTGTATCATCTTTAAGTTCTTTCATCAGTGTCTTATAGTTTTCTGCATACAAGTCTTTTGTCTCCTTAGGTAGGTTTATTCCTAGATATTTTATTCTTTTTGTTGCAATGGTAAATGGGAGTGTTTTCTTAATTTCACTCTCAGATTTTTCATCATTAGTGTATAAGAATGCCAGAGATTTCTGTGCATTAATTTTGTATCCTGCTACTTTACCAAATTCATTGATTAGCTCTAGTAGTTTCCTGGTAGCATCCTTAGGATTCTCTATGTATACTATCAGTAATCAAGACAGTATGGTACTGGCACAAAAACAGAAATATAGATCAATGGAACAGGATAGAAAGCCCAGAGATAAACCCACACACATATGGTCACCTTATCTTTGATAAAGGAGGGAAGGATATACAGTGGAGAAAAGACAGCCTCTTCAATAAGTGGTGCTGGGAAAACTGGACAGCTACATGTAAAAGTATGAAATTAGAACAATCCCTAACACCA
>NC_041228.1:41337901-41338639 GCF_002837175.3 Physeter macrocephalus
CTTTATGATTTCTTTCTTCTGCTAACTTTGGGGTATTTTTGTTCTTCTTTCTCTAATTGCTTTATGTGTAAGGTTAGGTTGTTTATTTGGGGTGTTTCTTGTTTCTTAAGGTAGGATTGTATTGCTATAAACTTCCCTCTTAGAACTACTTTTGCTGCATCCCATAGGTTTTGGATCATCATGTTTTCATTGTCATTTGTCTCTAGATATTTTTTGATTTCCTCTTTGATTTCTTCACCAATCTCTTGGTTATTTAGTAACGTATTGTTTAGCCTCCATGTGTTTGCGTTTACGTTTTTTTCTCTGTAATTCATTTCTAATCTCATAGCGTTGTGGTCAGAAAAGATGCCTGATATGATTTCAATTTCCTTAAATTTACTGAAGCTTGATTTGTGACCCAAGATGTGATCTATCCTGGAGAATGTTCCGTGCGCACTTGAGAAGAAAGTGTAATCAGCTGTTTTTGGATGGAATGTCCTGTAAATATCAATTAAATATATCTGGTCTATTGTGTCATTTAAAGCTTCTGTGTCCTTATTTATTTTCATTTTGGATGATCTGTCCATTGGTGTAAGTGAGGTGTTATTAAAGTCCCCCACTACTATTGTGTTAGTGTCGATTTCCTGTTTTAAAGCTATTAGCAGTTGCCTTATGTATTGAGATGCTCCTATGTTGGGTGCATATATATTTATAATTGTTATATCTTCTTCTTGGATTGATCCCTTGATCATTATGTAG
>NC_041228.1:41338900-41396314 GCF_002837175.3 Physeter macrocephalus
GCCGCTCCGCGGCATGTGGGATCCTCCCAGACCGGGGCGCGAACCCGGTTCCCCTGCATCGGCAGGCGGACACGCAACCACTGCGCCACCAGGGAAGCCCCTAAACCTTCTTTTTCTATTGTGAAAAATGAGAGAGGGGTTTGGAATTTGTGATGCGTAAGGTCACTTCCATCTCTAAGATTCTATAATTCCAATGATACAATGTTGACAGTGTTCTAATAATTCCACCTCATCTTCAATTGGTACCCATGAAAAAGTTGAAAGATCATACAATTTGGAGTCAAGTCTAGGGTTCAAGTCCCAATCTGCCAACGTTAGACAAGCCCTGTAATTCCTCTGAGCCTTTTTCCTCATCTATAAAACTGACAAAATAAATCTCATAGGGTTGTTGTGAGATTCAAGTGAGGGGATATTTGTGAGGGTACTTATAAACTGTAGAGGTTAAAACAAACATAGCAGAACATTCTTACTAAGTCTGAGCCCCTTCTGCACTACCCAGAGAGGGGTCCATACGGCGTTGTTCTGGATTCCCATTGTAACTTAAAGGGAAACTTTCACAATGTCCGGAGCCCTTGATTTCCTGCAAATGGAGGAGGAGGAAGTACTCAAATTTCGTGCAGCAGGAACCCACTTAGGGGGCACCAACCTAGACTTCCAAATGGAACAGTACATCTACAAAAGGAAAAGTGATGGCGTCTACAACATAAATCTGAAGAGAACCTGGGAGATGCTTCTGCTGGCAGCTCGTGCCATTGCTGCCATTGAAAACTCAGCTGATGTCAGTGTCGTATCCTCTAGAAATACTGGCCAGCGAGCTGTGCTGAAGTTTGCTGCTGTCACTGGAGCCACCCCTATTGCTGGCTGCTTCTCTCCTGGAATCTTCACTAACCAAATCCAGTAAGCCTTCCGGGAGCCAAGATTTCCGGTGGTTACTGATCCCAGGGCTGACCACCAGCCTCTCACAGAGGCCTCTTACGTTAACCTGCCTACCATTGGTCTGTGTAACAGATTCTCCTCTGCACTGTGTGGACATTGTCATCCCGTGCCAACAAGGGAGCTCACTCAGTGGGTCTGATGTGGTGGATACTCGCCCGGGAAGTTCTGCACGTGTGTGGCACCATCTACTGTGAACATGGTACATAGCCCTCTGCCTTTTCATCTTGTCTATCTTTCTGTGAATGTCGTTGTTTGGTTTTTTTTTTTATAGTAACTATCCTAATGGGTGTGTGAAATGGTTTTAAATATAGTTAATCATGAGGATAACAGTGATGACGGAGACGAATTTGTAAACACAGGTGGTAAAAAAAAATCCCTACATGAGATGGTGAAAATGTGTGATCAGTCACTGGCTAGCTTTGAACCATGCACATTTATCAATGAACATGAGCTTATGGTGGTTTTCATAATTTAGGAGGGACTGCTTAGATGGAAACCTAAATTAATGAAGCATTTGACCTGGGAAAAAGTGCTTAAAATGGCCCTTAGTCCTGCTCCTGCAATCACAGGTGCCACTCCAGCTGCTGCTGGTGACAGGCACTGAGGTTCCTCTAAGATGCTCAAGCAATCAGAGGAGATGGATGTTCATGGTTTGTGTATGCACCCGCACATTTAGCTGAAATCAAACCTGCATAAATTTAAAGATTTATAAAATATTTTCTTAGAAATAAGATTACTAGAGTATTTATATTCTATATTTATCCCACTATTTCATTTAGTGGTTATTTAAACTATACACTATTTGTCCTAATAAATACTTCACTACAGAAATATTAATATGTTTGACTATTGTGTCTGCCTCAGACCCTGTTAGGGCTACTACATTACATACTACTTCTCAAGAAATCTGAAAAATTCTGAATTCCAAAACTCACCAGGCCCCAGGGATTTTGGATTATAGATTGTGGACCTTCTCTTAGTCAAAAAGCATATAACACACTTGTGAGACATGATTCCACTGTTCCAGGTTAAAATCCTTTTTCAACAATTTCTAACATCTGCCACACTTGGCTGTCCAGATTTCTAACTATAGGCATCTACTCTATCTTTCTCTAATAGGATAAAGACCTCTGTTATATTCTGGCACTAATACAAAAATAAAACTTACTTTTTACACAATGAAACTGAAAAGTTTAATTATCTTTGGTGGTAATACTTCTAGACTGTATCATACTCTAATTAGGGGCCTTTACAAGATTATATAAAGCATGAATTAATTTCTCCCTAATAATCCAGCATCATCATTATGAAGATCAGTTATTAATTGTGAAAACAGGGCCTGGCCCTAGACCATCCGGCTTCCTGAGTACTTGTGTTTGCATTTTAGTCTTCCATGTACCCCTGGGCTCAGACCCTCCTGGCTGCTCTCTGGGTAACTGCCATAGCATCATAACTGGAAAAGATTGTTTGGGTTACCTAAAATAAGAATAAATGATCCAGCAGGAGCTTGAACTTCAGACATCTGTTTTGGCTATTCAGAGGCCCTCTTCCCTCCTCCCTAGTTTGCAGCTGGATTACTAATAACTGAGGTACCAGGTAAATAACCCGGGAGGGCCAAGGCACCATTGTACATTATTCTTCGTCTCTATAAGGATTAAGGGGGCAAATAGAGTCACTAAATCACCCCTTTGGTAGGCCAATGCCACACTGTGCACATCAGGATAACACACACTGGTAGCACAGCGAACACATTTTGCATGTGTTTTAATATTCTACTCCAAATTGCTTGTGTAGAGGGAAAAAGAAACTAACATTTATAGATGGATTACAATGTGCTACATGCTTTGTATACTTTACTTCCTTTAATCAAACACAGTGATGTAGATATTATTCCCCTTTTACAGATGTGGACTGAGGTTAAGTACTTTACCAAGCCTCTCACAACTATTAAGTGACAGAAAATAGATTATAACCCATCTATCTCTCAAACCCACTCTGAAAAATTTTCCACTTTATTAAAAAAAAATCACAAAATCAATGCATGCTCGTTATAACAAGACAAACAACACAGATATGTTGATGTCTGTTTCCCAATCCTAATTCTACCCTCGAGGCATACATTTTATTAGCTGTGACCAGGGATCGAACCCGGGCCTCCACAGTGAAAGTGCTGAACCCCTAACCATTAGGCCACTAGGGAACTCCCCGACTCACTATTTTTTGACTTTACTATAGTTCAAAAGTGACACGCAGTCAGTGAAACTGTACTCGAATTTTGAATGTTGATCTCTTCCCAGGTTAGCGATATGTGGTCTGATACTCTCGAGATGCTGGGCAGTGGCAGCAAACCGCAGCTGCCAGTCAGCCACACCGTCACAAGGCGAAACAGCCAATCCTCTGACAACCATTCTGTACCCTGACAACTATTCTGATGCTCACTTTCAATAAAGTATTCAATAAATGACATGAGATATTCAACATTTTATTATAAAATAGGCTTTGTGTTCAAAGATTTTGCCCAACTCTAGGCTAATAGAGTGTTCTGAGCACGTTTAAGGTAGGCAAGGCTAAGCTATGAAGTTCGGAAGGTTAGGTGTATTAAATGCATTTTCAACTTACAATGGGTTTATTGGGATGTAACCCCATCGTAAGTCCAGGAAGATCTGTAATCACGTATACACACATATGAAGATTTTCTTGCTTTTTCCAAAAGTAAGATAATTCCATGAATGTTACTCTGTGACTTTATTACTATATGATATACTCTGTATTACAGATAAACCATAATTTATTCAACATTTCCTGACAGAAATTCAAGGGGTTTTTAGGTTTTTGCAACTACAAACAGAGCTTTAGTAAACTTTCTTGAACATATAACCTTACAAACTGGAACCTTGATTTCCACAGGCTAAATGAACAAAAATGACAGTACTGAATGTAATCTCTGTATTTTTTAATAGATAGCTGGCCTCATTCCCAAAAGGTACAGCAATTCATATTTACAGCAGCAACATATGAGCTCTCGTTTTCTCACCCTCTTGCCAGCACAAAATATCAATCTCTCTACTTTTTGCCTATTTGATGGTCAAAAGGGTATTTCCTTGTATTTCTTTGATTACTGGTAAAATTTAGATTTGTGCTCTTCTGTTATCAGATTTGACTCATAAAAATAGTGTGACATGCAAAGCCGAACAATGGAATCTATCTTCTCTAAGGCCTGGTAGTTATTCCTACAAGACAGGGGCAAGATTCTGTTGGATTCTGTGCAAAGCACACCTTCAGTTAGCCAGCAGGGTCTATACCGAGGGCATCATAGAAAGAAAGGAAAACAAAACTGGACTCCGAGGTGTAGACGGTTCAAAAACAATAAATAAATGAAGAGGTCAGTGGCATTATTTTTATTAACTTTCAAACTTGGAAGCCTTTATCAAAACCAGGTCTTACAGGGGAGGGAGTAGGGAACCTTGAAGACTGGATGGCTCTTCTACAACCCTCGCCCCTCACCTGCTAGGTAAATAAGAAAGAGGAAAAAGAAATGACAGAAAGGGGGAGAGAGAAAAACCCTGTTTCCTTCAGCGAGGGCCAGGCTCCTGTCAGAAAGGGCTGGGTGTCCGGGGCCTCTGATGCAGGAAAGCAGGGAGCTTGGTCTCCCACAAGCTCAGCCCACAACCTCCAACTGAGAGTGAGATCTGAGGACAAGCCAGAAGCAGTCAGTGGAAGAGCCAGCTTCGGTGTAATGACTTCTCAAACCGGAGGTGTGCCTTTAGACACGTGATAGAAATTCTCTAAACCTTCTTTTTCTTTTTTCTTTTTTTTTTTTTGTGTGTGTGTGGTATGCGCCGCTCCGCGGCATGTGGGATCCTCCCAGACCGGGGCGCGAACCCGGTTCCCCTGCATCGGCAGGCGGACACGCAACCACTGCGCCACCAGGGAAGCCCCTAAACCTTCTTTTTCTATTGTGAAAAATGAGAGAGGGGTTTGGAATTTGTGATGCGTAAGGTCACTTCCATCTCTAAGATTCTATAATTCCAATGATACAATGTTGACAGTGTTCTAATAATTCCACCTCATCTTCAATTGGTACCCATGAAAAAGTTGAAAGATCATACAATTTGGAGTCAAGTCTAGGGTTCAAGTCCCAATCTGCCAACGTTAGACAAGCCCTGTAATTCCTCTGAGCCTTTTTCCTCATCTATAAAACTGACAAAATAAATCTCATAGGGTTGTTGTGAGATTCAAGTGAGGGGATATTTGTGAGGGTACTTATAAACTGTAGAGGTTAAAACAAACATAGCAGAACATTCTTACTAAGTCTGAGCCCCTTCTGCACTACCCAGAGAGGGGTCCATACGGCGTTGTTCTGGATTCCCATTGTAACTTAAAGGGAAACTTTCACAATGTCCGGAGCCCTTGATTTCCTGCAAATGGAGGAGGAGGAAGTACTCAAATTTCGTGCAGCAGGAACCCACTTAGGGGGCACCAACCTAGACTTCCAAATGGAACAGTACATCTACAAAAGGAAAAGTGATGGCGTCTACAACATAAATCTGAAGAGAACCTGGGAGATGCTTCTGCTGGCAGCTCGTGCCATTGCTGCCATTGAAAACCCAGCTGATGTCAGTGTCGTATCCTCTAGAAATACTGGCCAGCGAGCTGTGCTGAAGTTTGCTGCTGTCACTGGAGCCACCCCTATTGCTGGCTGCTTCTCTCCTGGAATCTTCACTAACCAAATCCAGTAAGCCTTCCGGGAGCCAAGATTTCCGGTGGTTACTGATCCCAGGGCTGACCACCAGCCTCTCACAGAGGCCTCTTACGTTAACCTGCCTACCACTGGTCTGTGTAACAGATTCTCCTCTGCACTGTGTGGACATTGTCATCCCGTGCCAACAAGGGAGCTCACTCAGTGGGTCTGATGTGGTGGATACTCGCCCGGGAAGTTCTGCACGTGTGTGGCACCATCTACTGTGAACACCCATGGGAGGTCATGCCTGATCTCTGCTTCTACAGAGATCCTGAAGAGATTGAAAAGGAAAAGCAGGCGGCAGCTAAGAAGGCTGTGACCATGGAGGAATTTCAGGGTGAATGATGTGCTCCAGCTTCTGAGTTCACCGCTACACAACCTGAGGTGGCAGACTGGTCCGAAGGTGTGCAGGTGCCCTCTGTGCCTACTCAGCAGTTCCCTCACTGAAGGCTGGTCTGCAGCTCCCACTTCTCAGGCCACTGAGTGGGTAGGAACAACCACTGAGTGGTCTTAAGCTGTTCTTCCGCAAACTCGTAAAATGGAAGTAGGTTGACAGAAAATAAACGGTTTCCAAAAAAAACCCCAAAAAGTCAGTTTCCAAAAAAAAAAAAAACCCCAGAAAGTCTGAGCCAATCATTTCCATTTTTTCGCTTAATTTAAAATTCACTAATCAAATACTTAAATCATTCATTCCATAAGTACTGTCAGAATGTCCCCTGTTTTAGGCACTAGAGATACTTTAGTGAATAAGACACTGGAGGTCACTGATATCATGGAACTTGGAGTTGAAGATGTTCTTTTAACATCTGCACCAGAAAAGGAAATCTGGACATATAAATATTTTAGCAAGATACATAAAAGGTAAACAAGCTGTGTCCGGTATTGTAGAGACATGAATTCAACAAATATGTATGGAGCTCCTACTATGGCCCTAGACATAAGGACTAGGCGCTGTTCTAGGTGTTGGGAGGCTCAGCATTGAACAAGACAGACCAAGTCCCTGGCCTTTTGGAGCTTACATTCCACCAGAAGAATTGAATCAATCAGACTATCATTAATTATATATGGAAGACACAGCCGAAAAAAAGTATGAGGCTGATGTGAGAGGTATGAACATAGTTCTGGAGCCAGAGCTTCAGGCTTCTTTTCCTAGCCACACTCAGTTTCCCCTTATCGAAATGGAAGGCACAATAAACTCTAACTTGCCCTCCTCATGCCTCATTTCTCCTTCCAACTATTCAGCTTGAACAAGTTAACAGCCTTTACCAAGTAATGAGACGTCTGGGCGTAGAAAATAACCACGACTATTTTTCAGCTGTGGTCAGTTGTTATGGCTTAATTAGATTTTCAAACAGCATTCATGCACTCTGCAAAAGTGTGATTCAGCTTTATCCTTCTTTCAGGTTCCTTTGAATCTACGCTGTGACTCACTTAACATAAGGACTCCCACAGCCAATAACAGACTGCCGGTTTCCATTTACCCTCTAAAGTATTGATCATTGTGCTGTATATTCATCTGTATATTCAACAACTGTGGATTCTTTTATATGAGGCACTGTACTAGGTCCTTGCTTCTGGCATTTACAATCACATTTGAAAACTTATGTTAGTTATAAGTCATTTGCATTTCTCTTTTAAGACAGTATGAGTAGATACCATTTGATTAAATGAGATATAGGAGCTCCCACGAGGGAGACATCACTTCTGACTCAAGTAACTAGGGACGAGGAGGATGCAGCTCTGATGAGAGCCTGCTTTATCCTGGACATTTTATGTAGATTCTTCAACTTGATGTGGAATGCTTCACAAAGAACTTGGAAACTAAGACCTTGAGTGATGGGAAGAATTAGGAAAGGCAGAAATGAAGTTTCAACTGAATACTAAATGGGGGCCCAATGCTGGCCAGGCACAATGCAAGGTATCAGGCACCCAATGGTGAACAGTGTGGACCTTGTGGTAAAGGGCTTTCAGTGGGGGATACAAACAAATAAACAGGCAATTACAATCATTATATGGCGTGATGTGTGTTACGATAGGTAAAAACACCAGGGTGACGGGAGAACACAGTAAGGTGTATTTGTTAGGAGTCTTTCAGTTGCACTTAATCTAAACTGTGATCGACTGGCTTATGTCACCAGGAACCTCAGGGTGGATCCAGGACTTAAACAAGGAAACACTCTCTCTCTCTCTGTATCACCATATCATTTAATTTTGCAGATGGTGTGTTCTTCCAAATGAATATTCTTTGACACAGTGACACCACAGGCAAGAGGCAAGCTTCCCAGCTAGCTCTAGTGGAAGGAAGTCAGGGAGGGACTCTGGCCCTACTTGGACCACTCAGCTTTCCCTGAAACTGTTGCCCAGGGAAGGGGCACCATGATTAATAAGCTGGGTTTATGCATCTATCCCTGTTGACGGGTGGTAGAGAAAGGGAGAAATACATGCTGGGTCACCAAAAACAATGGCTACCATAAAGAAACCCCTGAAGGGAACACTGCAATTGTGGAAAACAGCTAGAACACAGAGGAAGGAATGTGCACGGTGGGTTCCTGGGATGGTGGGAGATTAGTCTGGCTGGAGCCGTGGTCACACCTAAGAGCAGGGAGAAAAACCAAGGTCAGCCTGTGGAAGGCTTCGAATGCCTGGCTAAGGATTCTAGGTCAGCCTGATGGGTACGTGGTGACAGCTTTGTTCAGAATCTTTCCAATTTTCCTGAAAATCATTCAGAGCAATGAGAACAAAGGTATGAAACGTCTACATGCTTACATCTTCAGTGAAGCAAGGAAGTGAGAAATTTCACAAACTTCATATGTTGTGTAGCATCACACCACCCCCCCGCTCCCTGAACCAGCACAGGAAACCATACGTGCGGTTTAGCAGGTGCCCCAGGGAAGACCAGAAATGGCACAAGAGTCCAGAGGGTGGAGGTACAGCAATTCTCAGCAAAAATTCAACTCAGGAGAGTGCTCAGCCTGGGTGGGAATAGATGTGAGCAGGATTAAGGAGGAAGAGGGCAGGAATACTGGGAGAGGAAGAAATTGAATAAATTAATCCGTAAGTGCCTGGAGGACCCACAGATGCAGCTTAGGAAAAAGAGAAGAGCAGGCTGGCAGGAAGGGGCAGAATGCCTGGAAACCAGTGGCTGGGAGAGGAACCAGGGGAGCTCCAGACTAGTTGTAGGAGCTCAGCTGACCCAGGTTAGAATCCTAAATTGAGAGGAGGTCCTGTTACAGGTAAATGCCATAAAGTAAAGTACACACCCCCATACCGACAGAAGGAAGTCTTGAGCTGAGAAATGAGGAAAGCTCCCTTGTTCCTATCATGGGATTCTCTTGCCAATAGTTGTTTTAGAAAAATCCAACTCATTTCAAAATGATAAAAACTTATAACTCAACATCCAATCAAAGGTATTGTAAGAAAAACATCCCTACAAAGGTACCATCAGAAGAAAATCTGAAAAGGAGTAACAAAACTTCCCTGCAGACTAAGAAAACTCATCAGAGAAAGGTAGCCACAAAGCAGAAGAAAATTTTAACCCAACATCCTACTATGAATTTTCAAAAATGTAACAAGGCAGTGGCAGCTATGCAGGGAGCTAACAAAGCAGAAATAACTCAAGGAAGGGATAGTCAGGTCAAGGAACGGAAGGTGACAGACAAGAGGAGGGAACAGAAATGGGTAGATTTACTAAATAAGTGTAAGAAAAATAAATACAAAACATTTCAGATACAAAAACCAAATTACGGCATGTGGGATCCTCCCAGACCGGGGCGCGAACCCGGTTCCCCTGCATCGGCAGGCGGACACGCAACCACTGCGCCACCAGGGAAGCCCCTAAACCTTCTTTTTCTATTGTGAAAAATGAGAGAGGGGTTTGGAATTTGTGATGCGTAAGGTCACTTCCATCTCTAAGATTCTATAATTCCAATGATACAATGTTGACAGTGTTCTAATAATTCCACCTCATCTTCAATTGGTACCCATGAAAAAGTTGAAAGATCATACAATTTGGAGTCAAGTCTAGGGTTCAAGTCCCAATCTGCCAACTATGTAACGTTAGACAAGCCCTGTAATTCCTCTGAGCCTTTTTCCTCATCTATAAAACTGACAAAATAAATCTCATAGGGTTGTTGTGAGATTCAAGTGAGGGGATATTTGTGAGGGTACTTATAAACTGTAGAGGTTAAAACAAACATAGCAGAACATTCTTACTAAGTCTGAGCCCCTTCTGCACTACCCAGAGAGGGGTCCATACGGCGTTGTTCTGGATTCCCATTGTAACTTAAAGGGAAACTTTCACAATGTCCGGAGCCCTTGATTTCCTGCAAATGGAGGAGGAGGAAGTACTCAAATTTCGTGCAGCAGGAACCCACTTAGGGGGCACCAACCTAGACTTCCAAATGGAACAGTACATCTACAAAAGGAAAAGTGATGGCGTCTACAACATAAATCTGAAGAGAACCTGGGAGATGCTTCTGCTGGCAGCTCGTGCCATTGCTGCCATTGAAAACCCAGCTGATGTCAGTGTCGTATCCTCTAGAAATACTGGCCAGCGAGCTGTGCTGAAGTTTGCTGCTGTCACTGGAGCCACCCCTATTGCTGGCTGCTTCTCTCCTGGAATCTTCACTAACCAAATCCAGTAAGCCTTCCGGGAGCCAAGATTTCCGGTGGTTACTGATCCCAGGGCTGACCACCAGCCTCTCACAGAGGCCTCTTACGTTAACCTGCCTACCACTGGTCTGTGTAACAGATTCTCCTCTGCACTGTGTGGACATTGTCATCCCGTGCCAACAAGGGAGCTCACTCAGTGGGTCTGATGTGGTGGATACTCGCCCGGGAAGTTCTGCACGTGTGTGGCACCATCTACTGTGAACACCCATGGGAGGTCATGCCTGATCTCTGCTTCTACAGAGATCCTGAAGAGATTGAAAAGGAAAAGCAGGCGGCAGCTAAGAAGGCTGTGACCATGGAGGAATTTCAGGGTGAATGATGTGCTCCAGCTTCTGAGTTCACCGCTACACAACCTGAGGTGGCAGACTGGTCCGAAGGTGTGCAGGTGCCCTCTGTGCCTACTCAGCAGTTCCCTCACTGAAGGCTGGTCTGCAGCTCCCACTTCTCAGGCCACTGAGTGGGTAGGAACAACCACTGAGTGGTCTTAAGCTGTTCTTCCGCAAACTCGTAAAATGGAAGTAGGTTGACAGAAAATAAACGGTTTCCAAAAAAAACCCCAAAAAGTCAGTTTCCAAAAAAAAAAAAACCCCAGAAAGTCTGAGCCAATCATTTCCATTTTTTCGCTTAATTTAAAATTCACTAATCAAATACTTAAATCATTCATTCCATAAGTACTGTCAGAATGTCCCCTGTTTTAGGCACTAGAGATACTTTAGTGAATAAGACACTGGAGGTCACTGATATCATGGAACTTGGAGTTGAAGATGTTCTTTTAACATCTGCACCAGAAAAGGAAATCTGGACATATAAATATTTTAGCAAGATACATAAAAGGTAAACAAGCTGTGTCCGGTATTGTAGAGACATGAATTCAACAAATATGTATGGAGCTCCTACTATGGCCCTAGACATAAGGACTAGGCGCTGTTCTAGGTGTTGGGAGGCTCAGCATTGAACAAGACAGACCAAGTCCCTGGCCTTTTGGAGCTTACATTCCACCAGAAGAATTGAATCAATCAGACTATCATTAATTATATATGGAAGACACAGCCGAAAAAAAGTATGAGGCTGATGTGAGAGGTATGAACATAGTTCTGGAGCCAGAGCTTCAGGCTTCTTTTCCTAGCCACACTCAGTTTCCCCTTATCGAAATGGAAGGCACAATAAACTCTAACTTGCCCTCCTCATGCCTCATTTCTCCTTCCAACTATTCAGCTTGAACAAGTTAACAGCCTTTACCAAGTAATGAGACGTCTGGGCGTAGAAAATAACCACGACTATTTTTCAGCTGTGGTCAGTTGTTATGGCTTAATTAGATTTTCAAACAGCATTCATGCACTCTGCAAAAGTGTGATTCAGCTTTATCCTTCTTTCAGGTTCCTTTGAATCTACGCTGTGACTCACTTAACATAAGGACTCCCACAGCCAATAACAGACTGCCGGTTTCCATTTACCCTCTAAAGTATTGATCATTGTGCTGTATATTCATCTGTATATTCAACAACTGTGGATTCTTTTATATGAGGCACTGTACTAGGTCCTTGCTTCTGGCATTTACAATCACATTTGAAAACTTATGTTAGTTATAAGTCATTTGCATTTCTCTTTTAAGACAGTATGAGTAGATACCATTTGATTAAATGAGATATAGGAGCTCCCACGAGGGAGACATCACTTCTGACTCAAGTAACTAGGGACGAGGAGGATGCAGCTCTGATGAGAGCCTGCTTTATCCTGGACATTTTATGTAGATTCTTCAACTTGATGTGGAATGCTTCACAAAGAACTTGGAATCTAAGACCTTGAGTGATGGGAAGAATTAGGAAAGGCAGAAATGAAGTTTCAACTGAATACTAAATGGGGGCCCAATGCTGGCCAGGCACAATGCAAGGTATCAGGCACCCAATGGTGAACAGTGTGGACCTTGTGGTAAAGGGCTTTCAGTGGGGGATACAAACAAATAAACAGGCAATTACAATCATTATATGGCGTGATGTGTGTTACGATAGGTAAAAACACCAGGGTGACGGGAGAACACAGTAAGGTGTATTTGTTAGGAGTCTTTCAGTTGCACTTAATCTAAACTGTGATCGACTGGCTTATGTCACCAGGAACCTCAGGGTGGATCCAGGACTTAAACAAGGAAACACTCTCTCTCTCTCTGTATCACCATATCATTTAATTTTGCAGATGGTGTGTTCTTCCAAATGAATATTCTTTGACACAGTGACACCACAGGCAAGAGGCAAGCTTCCCAGCTAGCTCTAGTGGAAGGAAGTCAGGGAGGGACTCTGGCCCTACTTGGACCACTCAGCTTTCCCTGAAACTGTTGCCCAGGGAAGGGGCACCATGATTAATAAGCTGGGTTTATGCATCTATCCCTGTTGACGGGTGGTAGAGAAAGGGAGAAATACATGCTGGGTCACCAAAAACAATGGCTACCATAAAGAAACCCCTGAAGGGAACACTGCAATTGTGGAAAACAGCTAGAACACAGAGGAAGGAATGTGCACGGTGGGTTCCTGGGATGGTGGGAGATTAGTCTGGCTGGAGCCGTGGTCACACCTAAGAGCAGGGAGAAAAACCAAGGTCAGCCTGTGGAAGGCTTCGAATGCCTGGCTAAGGATTCTAGGTCAGCCTGATGGGTACGTGGTGACAGCTTTGTTCAGAATCTTTCCAATTTTCCTGAAAATCATTCAGAGCAATGAGAACAAAGGTATGAAACGTCTACATGCTTACATCTTCAGTGAAGCAAGGAAGTGAGAAATTTCACAAACTTCATATGGTGTGTAGCATCACACCACCCCCCCGCTCCCTGAACCAGCACAGGAAACCATACGTGCGGTTTAGCAGGTGCCCCAGGGAAGACCAGAAATGGCACAAGAGTCCAGAGGGTGGAGGTACAGCAATTCTCAGCAAAAATTCAACTCAGGAGAGTGCTCAGCCTGGGTGGGAATAGATGTGAGCAGGATTAAGGAGGAAGAGGGCAGGAATACTGGGAGAGGAAGAAATTGAATAAATTAATCCGTAAGTGCCTGGAGGACCCACAGATGCAGCTTAGGAAAAAGAGAAGAGCAGGCTGGCAGGAAGGGGCAGAATGCCAGTGGCTGGGAGAGGAACCAGGGGAGCTCCAGACTAGTTGTAGGAGCTCAGCTGACCCAGGTTAGAATCCTAAATTGAGAGGAGGTCCTGTTACAGGTAAATGCCATAAAGTAAAGTACACACCCCCATACCGACAGAAGGAAGTCTTGAGCTGAGAAATGAGGAAAGCTCCCTTGTTCCTATCATGGGATTCTCTTGCCAATAGTTGTTTTAGAAAAATCCAACTCATTTCAAAATGATAAAAACTTATAACTCAACATCCAATCAAAGGTATTGTAAGAAAAACATCCCTACAAAGGTACCATCAGAAGAAAATCTGAAAAGGAGTAACAAAACTTCCCTGCAGACTAAGAAAACTCATCAGAGAAAGGTAGCCACAAAGCAGAAGAAAATTTTAACCCAACATCCTACTATGAATTTTCAAAAATGTAACAAGGCAGTGGCAGCTATGCAGGGAGCTAACAAAGCAGAAATAACTCAAGGAAGGGATAGTCAGGTCAAGGAACGGAAGGTGACAGACAAGAGGAGGGAACAGAAATGGGTAGATTTACTAAATAAGTGTAAGAAAAATAAATACAAAACATTTCAGATACAAAAACCAAATTACAAGAAACACAAGAGAAAGGAGACACCACTCTAAGGGACACCATGGAAGATAAAAAGAATAGAAATAAAAGTGAAGAAGATAAAATGGAAATGAATAAAAATCATTAGAGAGGGAGTGATAGGGAAGACAGGCAAAGGAAATAACACAAATGTAAAGTCAGAGTTCCTGAAAAAAAAAAAACCCAAAACAATGGAACAGAACAGATATTTTAAAATAAACTCAATTTGAAGTAGGGTTTGGAACTGGGATTGGAGCGAGAGCTAGGTCCAGGTCACAGACCTAAATTTAGGAGCGAGGTGGGGAAGGCAGGTCTGGAAGTCATCTGCAAGGCTGCGGTAACCGGGAGCAGGTCAGGGTGCTGTCTGCCCGGCCGTCCTACCTGGGGTCTCTGGGGAGCTTCCCCTGAACCGTGGCAGCCGCGTGAGTGAGACAGAGTGGGAGCGAGCAGCTCTGCTCCCACAACCGGGCTCAGCCCAGCCTCCACCACCTGCAGAAGTAGAGGGCAGGGGCAGCACCTTAGATAAGGTGAACCAAAAACTACAGAGATTAATATAAGGAACATGCATCTAGCACCCAACTTTATAAAGTCTTAACCTTGTACCATATTTGCTTCAGATGTTTTTAAGGAAATACAACTTTACAGATATAGTTGAAGCCAATCATGCACCCCTCTGATCCCATTCATCTCTCCAACCCCCACCTGAGATAACACTATCCTGAAATTGATTATTTTTGCAAAGCTTGCTTTTATGCTATTACTGCATGAGTAAGTATCCATAACTATATATAATATTTCTTTCACAAGCTTTCAGATTTTATATAAAGGTATCATACTGAATGTTTTGATCTAAAATATGCCCCCTCCCAAAAATTATGTTTTTGAAATTTATCCATGTTGATACATGTGGCTCTACTTGATTTCACCCATAGCACAGCATTCCATAATATGAATCCACCACAATGTATTTATGCATTCTTTTGTTGATGGGCCTTTGGAAAAGGTCTGACAGTTATCTTATAAAACTAAAGCATATACCTACCCTAATGACCCAGCAATTCCCCTCTTAGGTATTACCCAAAAGAAATGAATATGCTTGTCCACAAAAAAAGAAAGAAGCCAGACACAAGAGTATATATGTGAGATTCCATTTATCCATGTATATTTATATATATGTATATATATAAATATTCCCTAGTACAGAACTAGTAAAACCAATCTATGGTGGAAAAAATCAGAACAGTGGTGCCTCTAGGAAGATGGACATGGGAATTAACAGGGAGAGGAAACTTTCTGGAAGTGACAGTAATGTTCTATAATTTGTTAGGAGTTTGGGTTACACAAGTGTATCTGTTAAGAATGTACACTTAATATTTGTACTTTTCATTGAAATTTTACCTCAAAGGAAAAAAAAACTAAACAAATACTGAACAATAGAGAAAAGACAGTCTCTTCAATAAATGGTGCTGGGAAAACTGAATAGCCACAGGTAAAAGAATGAAATTAGAACATTTTCTCACACTGTATACAAAAATAAACTCAAAATGGACTAAAGACCTAAACGTAAGACCTGAAACCGTAAAACTCCTAGAAGAGAACATAGGCAGAACACTCTTTGACAATAAACTGCAGCATTTTTTGTGTGTGATCTCTCTCTTAAGGTAAAAAAAAAAGAAAAGAAAAAATAAACAAAAGAGACCTAATTAAGCTTAAAAGCTTTTGCACAGCAAAGGAAACCATCAACAAAATGAAAAGACAACCTACTGAATGGGAGAAAATATTTGCAAATGATGTGACTGATAAGGAGTTAATATCCAAAATATATAAATAGCTCTTACAACTCAATATCAAAAAAAAAAAAAAACAATTAAAAAAATGGGCAGAAGACTGAAAAGACACTTTTCCAAAGAAGATAGACAGATGGCCAACAGGCACATGAAAAGATGTTCAACATCGCTAATCATCAGAGAAATGCAAATCAAAATCACAATGAGATATCAACTCACACCTGTCAGAATATCTGTCATCAAAAAGTCTACAAATAACAAATGTTGGTGAGGATGTGGAGAAAAGGGAACCCTAGTACACTGTTGGTGGGAATGTAAACTGGTGCAGCCACTGTGGAAAACAGCATGGAGTTTCCTTTAAAAACTGAAAATAGAACTACCATATGATCTGGCAATTCCACCGCTGGGTATATACCCAAAGAAAATGAAAACACTAATTCAAAAAGGTACATGCAACCCAATGTTCATAGCAGCGTTATTTACAATAGCCAAGATATGGAAGCAACCTAAGTGCCCATCAACAGATGAATGGATGAAGAAGATGTGTATATATACACAATGGAATACTACTCAGCCATAAAAATGAATGAAATTGTGCCATTTGCAACAATGTGGATAGACCTAGAGGGTATTATGCTTAGTGAAATAAGTCAGAGAAAGACAAATACTGTATTTTATCAGTTATATGTGGAATCTAAAAAATATAACAAATGAATATAACAAAACAGAAACGGACTCACAGATACAGAGAACAAATTAGTAGTTATCAGTGGGGAGAGCGAAGAGGAGAGGAAACTACTATGTATGAAATAAATAAATACAGGGATATATTGTACAGTACAGGGAATATAACCAAGATTTTATAATAACTTTAAATAAGCTATACAAATATTGAATCACTATGTTGTATACCTGAAACTAATATTAGAAATCAACTCTACTTCAATTAAAACAAAACAAAACAAAATATAGAAGTCTGTTAATGTAAGTGTATTGATAACCCCAACTTTTTTTTTTTTTTTTTTGGAAATGCATCAAAAAATAAAATGGAGGGCTTCCCTGGTGGCGCAGTGGTTGAGAGTCCGCCTGCCGATGCAGGGGACACGGGTTCATGCCGCGGGCCAGGAAGATCCCACATGCCGCAGAGCGGCTGGGCCCGTGAGCCATGGCCGCTGAGCCTGCGCGTCCGGAGCCTGTGCTCCGCAACGGGAGAGGCCACAACAGTGAGAGGTCCGTGTACCGCAAAAAAGTAAAAAATAAAAAATAAATAAATTAAATTAAAAATAAAAAAATAAAATGGAATGATGGCTGAAAGAAGGATGGATAGATGGAGAGATCAATTATAGCAAAATGTTGATGAAATTTAGGTAGTGAGTATATGGGTGCCCATGATAAAATCCTTTCAATTTTGCTGAACATTTAAAATTTTTATAATAAAAATTTCCCCCTACATTTTAACATTTAACTTGTCAAAAAACCAACTCTTGACTTCATCCTGCCCTAAAGCCACTTTTCCCTTCACGTTCCCCATTCCAATAAGTGACAAACGTTCATCTAGGTGCTCACCTTTGGGTTGTCTGCATCCCACACATCTAACCCATCAGTACATCCTTTCAGCTCTACCTTCAACGTATGTCCTGAATGCAACCCTGCAACCACGCCCTGTTCCAAGCTCCCAGTCTTTCACCTGGACCGACTGGTCTACTAAGTGGTCTCCGTGCCTCTGCTATCCCCGTTAGAATTTATTCTCCATACAGCGGTCACGCTGATCATTCTAAAACGCTTCCTCCTGCTGCCTCTTCTCCCACTCTGTCCCTTGCACACTCCATTCCAGCCATCCTGACCTCCTTGCTGTCCATTAACTATGCCAGGCTTCCCCTGCTTGGCATGTTCTCCCTCCTTATCCGCACGGCTTGTTCTCTCACTGCACAGCCTCTCTGCTCAGCTGTCACACCAGAGAGGTCCCTGAACATCTATCTAATATAGTACTTCGCATCACTTCCCTTACGCTGCCTGTATTTTTCCTCTGAGTTCTTATTACTATCTGACATGTTTGTTTTCTATGCCCCTCCCCCCCATACTAGAATTAAGCTCCGAAGGGACAGGAATTTTGTTTACCTTATTACATATTATGTCCTAGTGTTTGTTGAATTAATGAATGCACTAGGTAAAATAGCACCTCCTCTTTGAGTCCATCCCATACCCCTCCCTACCCCCTACAGCTTAACCCCTCTCCTGTTAGAATATTTTACCTTTTCCATAGTGCTCATTGAGAGTTATTTGTTACACATCTGTTCTCCGTCCCCAACACCAATAGAATGTAAGCTCTTGTGGACAGTCCACGCCCTGCAGTTAACGACAACAGCGCCTGGCCCAGAGCAGGCTGAGCCAACCAGCGCCCCCCTGCCTGTTTCACCCTCCACCCGGAGCTTCTGGATTTCCAACGCTGCCGTTTATCCCTGTTCTTTCTTCGCACGGTGGACTATCATGAACCCTGGCGGGGCTGGACCAATCGTCTTTAGGGTGCCCTCTAGCTCTCACACCCTACGGTGCCTTCCTTCTCAAGGGCCTCCCTCTGAGATGGCGGCCAAGGGCAGCTGCCGCAGAGCCAGCGCCCTCGGCCTAATCTCCGTGTTGCTTCTGCAGCCTCCGAGGCCGGGAACAGTTCCGCCTCTAGAGGGCAGGGCTCAGCCGCGGCCCTACTGGCCCGCCAAGGTGCCAGCTGCAAAGCTCTTTCAAGGGAGCGGTTACTGGACTCTAGGTAGGAGGACCGCCCGCAGTGAGCACACCTCTACTGCCCCCGCCATTCATCGCACAAAGGGCGCTGTGGCCAGCCAGGCCCCAGGCCCGGCGGGAGGGTCCCGGCGACGGAGGCGGCCCCTGCCCCCAGGAGCTCCCAGCAGCGGTAGCGGAGGAAAGGGTGTAGAGAAGAGCCCTCCCTCGTGCAGGGCAGGACAGCTTCTACAGAAGGCATATTTGCGTATTAACAGATACATGGGAGTTAGCTAGGGAAGGCAGTGGAGGTGGGCAGGAGAGGTACAGGTGCAAAGGTCAGAAGTGAGAAGGCAGGGATGTGCAGAACAGCGCCCAGGTGGACTTCCTGGGTTCGAGAGGCTTTGTGTGTTAAGTTAGGGGCTTTGGCCTTTAACCCAAAGTGATCCATAACAGGCCGGTGGCTGCGTGGGCAGATCTGTGCTTTAGAAAGAGAGCTTGGGAGATACACTGTAAGGCAGAATTGAAGGGGCAACACACGTCAGGAAAACCAGTTAGGAGATTACTGCACTAGTTGAGAGAATGGAGTCCTGAACTAAGGCAGAGGAAAAAAAGAGAATTTGGGAATGATGTGATGGTAACCGGGGGGCAGCACAGCGGGCGGGCGGGGGGGCTGGAGCCAGACTCTACTATGGGACTTGGGCAAATTACGTTTGTGCCTTGGCTTCCTCATCTGTAAAGTGGGAGTGACAGTAACAGTACCTGGCTCACAGTGGTGGAGGATAACAGGAGTCAACACAATGTAAAAGCTCGGAGTAGAGCTTCACAACATCTTACTCAGGAAGTGCTAACTGTAATTATGGAGCTCAGAAAAAAGAAGAAAGGAATGACGACTAAGATGACTCCCAGCACTCTGGGTTGGAAACTAGGTCTGCAGTTCTCAAAGTGTGCTCCATGGATGTCTGGGGGTCTCAAAGACCCTTTCAGGGGGATCAAAAGGTCACAACTATTTTCACAATAAAATTAAGACATTTGTGTTTTTCACTGTGTTAATGTCTGCTCTGATGACGAAAGTGCAATGGTATTTAAAACTGTTGGTGCCCTAGCACAAATCAAGGCAGCAGCACCAAACTACACTAGGAGTCATTGTACCACCACTTGCCATGTAAAAAATAAAGCCACTTTACTGAAAAATGTCCTTGATGAGGCAATAAAAGGAACAGTCTGATGGGCAATCCAGTATTAAAATTTGGAAGGATTTTTCTCCTATAGTTGTGCTTTGGCTAACAGGGATAAAAAGCAAGTCTAATCAAATGGGGGGAAAAGTTTTATTCCTCTCCTATTACGTGAGAAATGCTGATTATCATTTAGCCACATTCATTTTTAACTTCAAATCAGCCCTATAACAATAAACAGGTATTACCCTGACCAAAGGTAGAACAACTTGAGCAACAATATAAAGATATAAATAAATCATTGACTGACTTAATAAATGGGGGAGAAGAGACAAATCTCGCACCCAGAAGAATTCCAAATAAATTATGTAGCTATTTCACCCTAAAGGAGGGGGAGCATAACATTCCACTCCTTAGGGGTGGGCTTCACACAGTGACTTCCTTCCAAAGAGTAGGTATAGTATGGAAAGGGTAGGGGATGGGGGGCAACTTTACAATGGAGAAACCTGACAAACACTACCAGGTGATCAAGGTCAACATCAGCAGCCATAAAACATGATGATCGCATGTACCTTTGATATGATGTGATGAAAATGACACCTCACCTCTGTGATCTTCTTCCTCCAAACCCATAACCATCTAACCACGAGAAAGTCTAACCATGAGAAAAACTTCGGATAAATTCCCCTAGAAAGGTATCCTACAAAGTATTAATATTTGACCAGTACTCCTCAAAACTGTCAATATCATCAAAAACAAGGAGAGTCTGAGAAACTGTCACAGCCAAGAGGAACCTGAAGGAGACATGACTTCTAAATGTGATATCTGTATCCTGCCACAGTATAAAGGCATTAGGGTAAAACTAAGGAAATCTGAATGATATATGGACTTTAATAATTATTATCAGCTTTGCATTATAATAATAATATAATGCATCGCATTGGTTCATATGGTAACAAATGCACCCCACTAATATGAGATGTCAATAATGGGGGAACTGTGCTGTGGTGGGGAAGGGTAGAGGAGTACACAGAAGCTCTGTTCTACCTGCTCAATTTTTCTGTAAATCTAAAACTTTTCTAAAAAACAGTTTATTAATTTAAAAAATCCTAATATTAATTGGGAATAAATTTCATCCATCACTCTAACCTTACAGAATTGAAGTTCTATAATGGGATATCCTATCCATAATTCAATTCAGTATTTACCAAGGTCCTATTATGTATGCATGCCTCTGAACTGGTGGGTACTGGCTATAAAAAAAAATGAACAAAACAAGGTCCAAGGCCTAGTTGGAGATAAAAGACATTTTAATTGGTAATTATTGCTCTGGGAGGTGAGCTTGACTGAAGAGCACAGAGAAAGAGGTCTGGGAAGGCTTCACAGAAGAGGCATGGCACAGAAAAGGTGCAGAAACAAGAAATAACTGGGCTGGGCCTGATTTTTTTTTTTTAATCTGTCCTTCTACTAAGAATCTTTTTTTTTTTTTTCTTCTTCCTGAAAATGAAAGCACTGTAGAGGCCAATATTTTATTTACCATGGTGTTTTAACTTTGCATCTTCAATGGAGAAAGTATACTTTAGAAAATGCCAAAGTTTCTACAATTATTACAAGTATAAAGGAATTTCACACATTTCAAAGTAAGTGAATTTTAAAACTGGGATGAGTAGAAAAAGAGGGAGCTAAAAATGAACATATACAAATGTGAAACAAAGACAACATATTGAAAGATGATACCTAAAATAGGTACCCAGAAGGACAACCACAAGAACAAAACTCTGGGAAACAGCAACTTCATAATGCGGCTTCCTGTTTTATTCAGGATCCTTAAAACTACTTCTTAATTTCTATGGGTATAAATTAGTAAGGGGGGTGGAGAGGAGAGTGAAGATAGCACTTGGCATCTGCTCTATGACAGGTACACATGCAAGAGAGGGTCTCTATACACAGTATAAAATTTAATCTTTGAAACAACCCTTGAAACGAGTGTCTTATCTTTTCTAGAGAAAACACATGCTCAGAGAGATCCAATAACTTACAGCCAGAGCAAGATGGGAAGTTCCCTCCATCTGAAAGGTAAGCACATGTTCTTTTTAGTCCCACTTGACCAGTAACCAGGTACTTGTAATACGGCAGAATTCACCCTGTCCGTTTCCACACAAAGCAGTCTTAGGATTGTTTTTAATTTCTCCTTTACTAGGATGGCACCCTGTTCATTTCATAGTCAACGGCATTGTCCAAAGAACACTTCTAATCACGGTGTCTCAATTACAAGTAATCTACTAGTTGGCCCAGTGATGGGCATCAACACTGTAAGCTTGGTTTTCGGTTTGACTACCCAATTCACTCATGGAGGCCACCAGTTTTGCTTATGTTCAGGTCACCCGCGCTTGCTGGAAAGCCTCCCGTTTCTTATTATCACGCTGTTAGCTCTCTAAGCTTTACACCGGAACAGCACGGCGTTTTGAGGTGACTACAAAAAAGAGCCAATTCAGCCCTCCGAGAAAGCCATCAAAGCATCATAAATAGTATGACGTTTCTTGGGACTGACAAGATTCTGGGTCTTTTCTGATTCCATGTCACCCTGAGCAAGACTCTTATTTCCTCATGCGTAAATTTGGGAGAAAAACAATTACTTTGCCGGTGTCTCGGGACTGTGGAGGGAAAATCTTGAAAGAGGACTTTGCCCGAAGAGCACTCGTTATTTCTAGGCTCTGAGCCCCGTACGGGCGGCGCGACACAAAAGGCGCAGGGCGGGGACCCCGGGACGGTCCCCGCCGCCGTCTCCTGGTGCATCTCGGGAAGGGCTCCCGCCTGGGCCGCAACGCCGGGTCGGCGCAGGCGGCCCGGTCTCCCCGGCCTCTCCCAGCGGCTCACTCGAGTCAGGGCAGAGAGACTAACACGGCCTGCCCGCTTCCGGCCCGAGCTGCCGCGGGTTCAAGGAAGGCTTCGCAAGGCTCCTCCGCCCCGGGGGTCTTTGTTCCCGCCGGCGTCTCCCAGCCCCACTGCTCCCGCCGCAAACCCAGTTTGCGGAGTATCAACGGCATGCAGATGTCCAACCGTGGTGCGCACTGGAGCGGGGCGTTAGTAGAGGCAGCGAAGGAACCCAAATTTTGGATACGGGGGAAGAGGAGGGAAACGCGTCGGACTGCCTCCTCCCATTACAGCTCGGAGGCGGTCGGCTCCCTCCCGCGCTGACGGCTCGCGCGGGCTCTGCAGGGCGCGCTGGCGGCGGCAGGGCGGGATCCGAGCCTGCACGTGGTGGAACCGTTCTCCCCGCCCGGCGTGACCTCCGGAGAGCCACTGTTCTCTTGCGGAAGGCGCAATGCCACCCTCGGCCCCGCTCCGAAGAGGTGTTTACCCTTGGGGGCCCCAGAATTGGAGGTTGAGAGGAGAGAGGGAGCGCGCGGCTTCGGCGCGAGCGTTTCCTGCGCTGGAACTACTGAGTGGGAAGCCGCTAGGCAGTGGCAGGGCGGCGGGGTGCGGATGACCCACCCACGGGGAGGGTAACCGGCTCGGCGGAGAAGAGAGCGGGAAAACAGGGGTTGATACGTACCTCGGTCGGCGGGCTGGAGCAAAGTGCACGACAGGCATCCCTGAGCATGGCATCCCTGAGCATGGCCAAAGCCGGCCGCCGGTGGTCTCAGGGGACTGGGTGCCGCGCGGGAACACACGTGGCCAGCAGCGCGCCCGGCTGTGTTTACGTTCTGCAGCCGCTCCACGTTGTGCTGCAGTCCTCGCCTCCCATTGGCCAGCTCGCCAGCCAACGCTGCGCTCCTCCCGCAGGGGCGGGCCCTCCCGGTCCCCGAGTCTCTTCGGAAAACCCGGGTTCTTGGAGGCCTAGGCGGGACAGCCAGGGTGCGCCACGGGATGGCCACTTCCTAGCCACGCTATGCCCGCCCGAGCCGCCTCCACCTGGCCGTACGCCGGGGCCGGGCCGCGGCCTGACACCCCCGGCGTCCGAGAGTTGAGAGAGGGTGGGGACAGAAACGTACTGGCGGGAGATGAAGCCGAGCGGCGGGGAGCCGGGCTGAGGAAGAGGAGCCTCTGAGAGACTCCCTCCCGCCGCACAGGCAGGTGAAGTTCAGGTGACCGCGGACCGAGGGCTTAGGCGAGCCGGCTCTGCGGCCCCTCGAGGTGGGCGGGCGCGGACTCACGGCAGGGCGCGCAGCGCGGGCCTGCGGACGGGCGCGCGGGGGAGGGGAGCGCACTGTCCGGAGGTGTCAGTCTGAGGCGCATGCGTGCGGGGCGGGCCCGGCCCGGCCTATATATTGGGTTGGCGCCGGCGCCAGCTGAGAGCCGAGCGGTAGCGGGTCTGGCGGTGAGGAGGTGCTTGGGCGTAGGGCGGGATGCGGGAGGAGAGAAAGCCCCCCCACCTCTGGTCCGATCCTTCCCGCGGGCGGGAGCCTGGGGGAGGAAAAGTGGGAGGGCTGAGAACTAGGCATCTGGGGGCGATGGGTCCCCGCGTTCCGTCCCTGTCAGGACCCTTGGCAGGGGGCCTGGAAGGCGGCGATGGATGGAGGGCTGCCCCTAAGTGGGAGGCCACAGAAAAGCCCCTCATTCTAGGGGCTTCTCTCTGCCATCCCCATTTGGGGAGCTATCCCGCAGGAGAGAGGATGGGGGTCTGGGTCTCCTTCACGGGGAGAAAAGTTCCCCCACAAGCCCCGTTTCCCCCTTTATTAATTGAACTCCCTTTCCTTCACTCCCATCCCCCATCTGTAGTCGGGGTCCCGGTGCTCCTCCAAGCGACGGGCAGGGTCCGATGGGGCTGGGAAGGAGGGAAAGGAGCCTGAAGGACGTGACACAAGTTCCCTCCGCCCCCTGCTTCCCCGCCACCGCCGCTCTCCAAATTGGCGCGGAACCGGCTTCTCCACAGTGTTTCGCTTCCACAACCCCCTCTCCCCGCGGCTCGGGCAGGATGGGAGGGGGGAAGTAGGGGCGCTGCCCAAGCCCCACTTGGGCTGTCCGGGGGAGAGACTGTAGGACGCAGAAGAGACCTATCTGCCTCCCTGCGCTTTCCGGGCGCTGAGGGTGGTTTGCAAATTTCTGAAGACGCTCTCATCCGGGCTGCACATTTCGTTGAGGAAATGCAGGCATGTGTCCAAAAGCATGAGTCCGAAATCATGCACTAATATACTGCAGAAATCATCGTGGTAAGACGGCTCAGGTCATCTCCTGAGGGACTTAGTTATAACCTCTAAATGGCACTTGGAGAGTATGGATGGCAATGTATTTGACTCTGGTTTTCCTCTCCCCTCCAGAGGTTTCATACACCTGAAAGAGAATGTCAAGACGCAGGTAACGTTATTTGTCTTGGAGATATGTTTCAGAGTTGGCTGCTGCCTTTGAAATGCGTCACTTACTAATTAAACTTCCTTTTTAAAAACTCTATAGTAGCCGTTTACAAGCTAAACAGCAGCCCCAGCCCAGTCAGACGGACTCCCCACAAGAAACCCAGATAATTCAGGCCAAGAAGAGAAAAACGGCCCAGGTGAGTTAAGGGGGGGAAGAGAGAGAGGAGAAAGAGAAAATTCCTTGCAGGGACCTTAGTTTAACAATGGCCTTTTCTATTTTCCAGGATGTCAAAAAAAGAAAAGAGGAGAAGGTCGTCAAGAAACAACAGTATGAGATTAGGGTAATGCAGAACTGGGCTAGGTTTGGGGGAAACAAATGCAGGACAAAAAAGAATAGAATTGTGTTATTGCTTTGTGATAGGAAGGTTCCTTTGACACTTTTAATGCCCTTCGAGGTCAGCAGGAAGGCGCTTGTCTTTGGGTGGTTTTTATGTCCCTGAATCCTACTACAGCTACAGAGTAAGCCTTGACGCAGCTGGTTCCTCTTTGTAAATCCCTCCCTCTAGGAGCTGCCTGGTGCACCGGGGCCCGCCTAATCTGTCCAATGGACTGCTCTTTGTTCCCTCTCTGACTATAGTGGAGAGTCCTGATGGTTGCTTCTAGGGCATAAATAGGATGTGAGGTCACTGACAGACTGGCACCCAGCCCTTTGCTACCTATTCTTCCTATGTGTTGTACAGAAGACACTTTAGAAACAGTGGTTCTCTTTGAAACCAGCATTGACTGGCGAAAGGGTCCTTTAAGTATTTAAGTAATTGTTTCCACTTTTAAGGTCTTGTCTTCCCGTATTTGAAAGTAGTGGAACAGGCCTTAACGAGTGGGGGGCGGGGGTAGCTGTCTATAAAACATGGTGCCCTGGCCACTATTGCTAAATATAGAGGGAAAATTTTATCATCTTGAAAGTGATTAATATTTGACTACACACGTGTTTTGTTGTTGTTTCTCCTCTCCCTCAGTACCTAACGTCTTGTATTTCCAGAATTGTATTTTGTTTAAAACATCCTACCTGTTACTCTTTATGAAGATTGAAATGAGCTATATGGCTTATTTATAAAATATGTATGTCAGCTTAAATTAGTCAGCAATGTTAGCTAACGATGGTGTTTAGGGAAAAATGTAGACTGTTTAGAAGTATTAACTTTCATTTATAAAAGATCCAAGACAAAAGCTGTTTTCCTATTTCACAAAGATATTCTTTTTATTTTTTTTAAATGACAGAATTGTTGGCCACCTGTATTATCTGGGGGGATCAGTCCTTGCATTATCATTGAAACACCCCACAAAGAAATAGGAACAAGCGACTTCTCCAGATTTACAAATTACAGATTTAAAAATCTTTTCATTAATCCTTCACCTTTGCCTGATTTAAGGTAAGAAAAATTTCAGTAATTTAATGTCAAAGATTAAAATTTACTGATGTAATATATGGTGCTATTTTGAGTTATTTTTTGCCTTCATTATAAGATAGAAAAACTTGTAGAAAAACTGCTTGTTTTTTTACTAGTCTTTAAGCATAAATTATTTTATCTGACAGTAATGCTATTTGCAAATGACATGGGTATTTAAAACATTGATTCTATAACATTATTTTCACTTGCTTTTTGAAGACTGTAAGCCTTATCAGAAGAACTCAATCACCTTTTTATTTATTTATTTATTTATTTATAGATTTATTTATTTATTTATTTTTGGCTGCGTTGGGTCTTCATTGCTGCGCGCGCTCTTTTTTTAGTTGCGGTGAGCGGGGGCTACTCTTCATTGCTGTGCCCGGGCTTCTCATTGCGGTGGCTTCTCTTTGTTGCGGAGCATGGGCTCTAGGGCACACAGGCTCAGTAGTTGTGGCTCACAGGCTCTAGAGCACAGGCTCAGTAATTGCGGCGCACAGGCTTAGTTGCTCCGCGGCATGTGGGATCTTCCCAGACCAGGGCTCGAACCCGTGTGCCCTGCATTGGCAGGTGGATTCTTAACCACTGCGCCACCAGGGAAACCCTGAATCACCTTTTTAATGGAGTTTAAATAATTTATCTAAATTGTTAACATGGAAGTATTTTAACATGTACAGCATTTTCATTTGATAGATCAGCTATTTTTATTTCTTACCAAGCCTACTTATTAAGGTCTATACTTTTTCTAGACTAAGAGGTACAACTTATATAAAATGTGTAGTATAATCATTTATATTTGGCTTTAATTAGCAAATTAATGGACTCATACATTTAAACTCACCAGTCTTCCTCTTCTCCATACTGTCCCACCTTAACCCCACTGTAATGTAGTGATGATCTATTTGGAGGTGATTGAGACTGTCTCTGCTGGGATCATATGCTTTAAATATTTACTTTTTTAGTGTTGCTCTTGAGAAAACATGGTTATCTGAAACAGGTGCCTTTGTAAATTATAAATAGATGGGGACTAGAAAGCACTCTTGAAATCTGTCCATTTAGATTCTCATAGTCCAAGTTCTTGCTGTATAACTTCATGCTAAAGAAATGGTTTCTAAAAGTAGCAATTTTTCCTGATTTACTTTAAGAGGTTGTCCTTTCAAATTCTAATTCAAAGTTGGATTTCAGTGTTGGAAAGTTGAGTTTACTCTATGTGAAACAGGTAGCTTGTATATTATGTAGGTCACACAATTATTTTGCCCCTTTCCATAGCTGGGGATGTTCACAGGATGTTTGGCTAAACATGTTAAAAAAAGAGACCAGATATGTTCATGACAAACATTTTGAAGTTCTGCATTCTGAATTGGAACCACAGATGAGGTCAATACTTCTAGACTGGCTTTTAGAGGTATGTTCCAGCAATACAAATTTCCTTTTTTGTCTGTATGATGGAAAAATATTTAGACATAAATACGCTTTCCATGTGCCTTCATGGTATATTACCTATTGCCAGGAGCCATTCTGGGGGGCTACTCACTGTAGTTGAAGATAACAAAATGGAAAATGACTCTGCTCGATAAGAGTAAAATCATGAGGACACAGCCACTAGGTCCCATACAACCCAAACCCAATTCAGAAATTGTGGTATCTGAGTATCGCTGTGTACTAGGCACTGTGCCTGGTGCCAAGGATACTTAAGATGAACAGAATTTGACAAGGTTTTGAATTCTGCTATGCAATGTAAAGAACCAGGACTAGGCTTCAGGACCCTCAGAAGTCCTTTTCTTCATCACCGAAATCAAATTATGATTTGGAATCCTAATTTCTATATCCTAAATGATAAGGAGGCTTTGAATATCCAGTAGCCCTAAGCCCTCGAGGCTCCATGTAACTTGCTTTTGTTATATCCCTCTATTCCTTTCAGAAATGAGCTGTACCATTAATCTAATGGAATAATAGTGATCCAGAAGTCCCTAAATATCTGTGCCCTAAATATCTGTGCCCCCTCTTGTTTAGGCCCATTCCCTTTCACTGGATAATAATTCTGAAAGAATCTCTAAAATTATTGAAACGATTACTTATATTGATAACAAACTAATTTTCCCCCAACCCTTGGATATTTGCTCTGTAGTTTCCCTATCTTTAATATAGATAGAGACAATGAACTCTAAGGGGGAACTGCCACAGGCTTTTTGGTGGAGAAACACATGGCAGAATAGATCTCAGGAGCTATCAGAAAAGTTCGGTAAGACTGCAAAATGTTGTCCTTTTGAGTCAGGTCACCTTATTCCTTATTCTGACTAGAAGGGAATATTATGTTTCAATCATATGTGTACAAGAATGTAGTTGGATTTTGACTTTTCTGAATGTCTAATGATCATAGATGCAACTTAAGCACAATTATGTTGATGTTATTTTATTTTGCCTTTTTATGTTACATTTATTTTTTTCAGTGGTTGTCTATCAAATTTATCCCTATTTTTCCTTAAATATATGATTATATATACAAAACCAAATATAATAAAGCAAATCCAGCAGAGCATTAAACTCTACTTTGTCTTAGTATTTCTTTCAGTGTAGGAATGCAAAAATGGTCCAACATTTGAAAATCTATTAATAGTTTAAGGGAGAAAAATCATAAGGTTATATATCATAGATGTAAAAGATATTTTTTGAAATTCAGTGTACGTTCCTGATTTTTAAATATGCGATAAACTAGGGAGAGATTTCCTTAACACATTAAGTGTTTATTAGAAACTCATGTATGTCTGTCCCTCTGTTTCCTCCCTACTTCATGAAGTTATTTTGAGAATTAAAAGCTTTCCCTATATTATGTGTGGAAATGACAGATACTACTTATTATTAATAACAATAGTGAAACATTAGGGGAATCCCATTATAGTCAGAAATAAGGAATAAGATAAAAATTTTGTCAATCACCATTGTTATTCATTCAGTTTTCTTCTATAATTCTTAAATGAGGTAAGAACATTGAAAGGAACAGAGTTGTCATTTTGTAGTTAAATGTATATCTAGAATGATGAAGGGAATCAGTTGGAACTATTAGAGTATAAACTAAGCATAAAAACTTACCCATTTGTCATCAATAAAAATTAGATGACATATATACACTATTGACACTATGAATAAGATAGATAACTAATGAGAACCTACTGTATAGCCAAGGGAACTCTACTCAATGCTCTGTGGTGACCTAAATGGGACGAAAATCCAAAAAAGAGGGGATAGATGTATACGTAAAGCTGATTCACTTTGCTGTACAGTAGAAACTAACACAACATTGTAAAGCAACTATACTCCACTAAAAATTAATTTTAAAAAAATTAGAAACTTAATAGGAAGAAAGTACTCATCCATAGTCAGCAAAAGTGTAAATGTATCTGGGAATAAACACAGTAAGTCTATGTGAAAAAAACCTATAAAACTAAGAGGACTGTTAATAGATTTATCCTATTAGCACATGTTAATTTTTCCCCCATTTTAGCTTTGGTATCCTAAAAAGCAAGTTGGGCTTCAGAAAGTGTTCTGAAATCTGGTATGCTAAGAGGTAACTTTCTAATTTGGAGAAATTAATGGTATAATATTTAAATGGATTCTTCTCTAGGTGTGTGAAGTATACACACTTCATAGGGAAACATTTTATCTTGCGCAAGACTTTTTTGATAGATTTATGTTGACACAAAAGGATATAAATAAAAATATGCTTCAACTCATTGGAATTACCTCATTATTCATTGCTTCCAAACTTGAGGTAAGTTCTCAAAGTTTATCCATAGATATATTTACCGCAAACTTTTTTTGTCTTAACCAATGCATAAATCCTAGAGAATATGTACCACTTTTGATATGTTAATCCTTAGGAAAGATGAGTGAGTTTTTTCCAATACATTTTCTGAACACTGTGATTTGGGTGGAAGGATAATTATCATGGTTCCCTTCAAAGTATCTGAGCCTATTCTGTCTCTAGTTTGATTCTGCAACTAGTATCTAGGTGAAATGTTCCATGGCTAACTGCCAAAGAAAATGACCAACGCTGTCTCTCTATACCTAGTTATGGCACTTGGATTCAATAGAATGGTCTCTGAAACCTAATTAACCAATCAAATGCAATAAATGCTATGTTAGGTTAGAATAATGGTCTATATCCAGCCTAGTATTTTTATATCTGATGATGGTGCTAGGATAGAAGGAAACACCTTTGCTGCCTGAGATTTTCCTTCACACGACCTCAATCTACTTTTCTTAAATTCAACACATAAGGATATCATTAGTACCTTCATCTGAAATTTCTGAAGCCTGTATTGTTTTGAGGGTAGAAGAGGGACTGTGAATCACGCATTAATTTCCTTAAGTGTATTTTTCTCCTCTTCCACATTTGTCTTTTCAGCCTTAAGGGCTATCCCCAAATTCTGCCAAATTTGATGAATAAGTTTGTATTCCGTATATCCTTACCTGAAATCATACTGTGTGTTTCAGATACCTTCCTAGACTGAAATCTTGATCTTTAGCCTGTTCTCATCTGTGGCAACATCTCTTCTACTCCTCTGATCATTCTAGTTGTTATTCTCTGAACTGTTAAGACAGACCTGTCATCAACCAAACTGCACAAATTATTGTTTGAATAACCATACTTTTGTACTAGGATAAAGTTAATGTTTTCAATTTCTAGACCTTATTTGTTGAGTATCTTGTTTTAGTCTGATATACTAGGCAATCCTAAAACAAGTTTGGCTTTTTGTTTTAACCAGTCACTGAAATGACTGGTTAAAATAGTCTGATTGTTTATTAACTAAGATTCAAAATCAGTTCTATAAAAATGTTTCAATCAATATAGTTGGCTAATTTAGATACCCAGATATGAAAAATATCTTTAAAGGTAAGGTTGTTTTGGCTATCGTAGAATTATTTTATTAAGATTTATAATCATTTTGTCCTTTAAAAATGAAGCCTAGATTGGTTTGTATATAATTCTTTTGTTTTAATCTCACTCTCAACTGTGCTTGATATTAATTAAATCTATTTTAAAGGAAATCTACGCTCCTAAGCTGCAAGAGTTTGCTTATGTCACTGATGGTGCTTGCAGTGAAGAGGATATCTTAAGGATGGAACTCATTATATTAAAGGTAGTAATATATCTTTATTATTTCTAGTTGCAATTTAATAACTCTAATTTACTAAACTCAAAGACTACGTTAAGTAGTCAAAACTGAGATTTTAGTATTAGGATCCAGTTCTAAGATGGGAGGGGAATTTGCTTAACCTGTAAACTCTATTTTTCTGTATCTTTCAATTTTCCTATATTGAGAATATTATTTCTTAATTTAAAAGTGTTTAACAACACTTTCAAAACTTACAGGTAGTTAGCATAGCATGTGTATATAAATGAATTCCAACAGTGATTCTCAAATCTTAGTTCTGCTTTTCCACTTCTTCCAGCAGGTAGAGAATGAGAATTATTTCACTGCCTTTTTTCTTTTCTATATGCATGGGAAGGGCTATTAATAGAAGGGTAGAGGAAAGAAGCATTAAGATGTTTAATTGGGCCTTGAATTAGAGATTAAAGGGTGAATGTTAGCTACTAGAAAGTATGTTATGAAATTTGAGCATCCTGGTTTTATAAATAGAACACAAGAAAACACAATCAATATGACTTTCATTTACAAGATATCTATAAACTATATATAATATAAATTTGTTATGTTTATAAACATTCAGATTGATAGCTCTGTAAGAATGGGATCTTGTTGGCATGCTGATATTGTTCTTTTTAAAAGAAATTTTTTTATTGAAATATACTTGATTTTCAATGTTTTGTTAGTTTTAGGTGTACAGCAAAGTGATTCAGTTTTATATATATATATATTTTCAGATTCTTTTCCATTATAGGGTATTATAAGACATTGAATATAGTTCTGATATGTTCTAGTAACAAAGTTATCCAGATTCAGACTTGAAGTATAGTATAAGGAGGATATACAATGGGAAGATGGAATTCTCTGGGTGGTCCTACAGGCATTAAGACTCTCTGTTCTCTCCTAATTATTTTTGACTTCTTATAAATGGTAAAGTCCCAGGGCTTCATGGAGAGAAAGATATCATAAATTAGGATTTGTCTTTTTTTTGGCTTTTACATGTTGAACAGAAGCCATTATAGGTCACAGAAAGAAAAAGTGTAGAATCAGTTCTTCGGAGAACTGAATGGAATTAGCTGTGGAGTTATTGAATAAAATTAAAAGGGCAGTTTCGATAAAGAATACATTTGGAAGACGAGGGGCTGCAAGAAATGAGAAAAGTAGGAATGAAAAATAGGTCCAAGGAACTTTGTCAATAAAGATAACTAGAGAATAATATAGGTGTCTGTATCAATAATAGACTAAAACACAAGCAGCTTTAGATTGTGAGGTATCTATAAATAGTTATGAAAATAGGAAGAAATATGCCCAAAGCAAAAAGTTTCTTAAATGACTATTTAAGGAAGTACCTATATAATGTGGTATATATACCTATATTTATTAACAGGCATTTTAATTTCATTAACAGGCTTTAAAATGGGAACTTTGTCCTGTAACAGTCATCTCCTGGCTAAATCTCTTCCTCCAAGTTGATGCTCTTAAAGATGCTCCTAAAGTTCTTCTACCTCAGTATTCTCAGGAAAAGTTCATTCAAATAGCTCAGGTATTGATATTTTTATTGAATATTTGCTAATGTTTTTAATTACAGGTTTTGTTTAGTGTATTTATAGTGTTAAATAGGCTACACAACAAAATGACAGCATACTAAATTAAATTCATTCCTTAATTGACTAGAACAAAACTTCTGATGCATAAAATTCTGTCCCCAATATTTACATTGCTTACTGAAAATTCTAGAAAACAAAGTTTTAAAACTTGCATTTAAATATATTATGAGCACTTTTTACTCTTTAGGAATATGAGGTAGAGAGTTAAATACCTCTTTTTGATGTAACATGGGGAAAGGTATTTTTCAGCCAGTTGTTTTAGGTTTGATAATAGTATGAAATTTTTCTGTAAAATTATCTTACTCTCTTATATTTGAATACATAGGGAACCTATTTTATGTGTTAAAATTAAAATCACCTAATTTAGTTATAACATTATTTAAAAATTTAAGTTTAAATTAAACTTTCCTAGGCCAATGTATAACAAATATTGTAAGAAAGTAATTACAGGAGGAGGGTACCATTCTTTCCTGCCTGCTTCTCATAGGTAGGATCTTAAGGCTGCTGTACCTGCCATATGTAAGTGAAGAACACCCAGATTCTTATTCTGTGTAGGATGTGAAAATCTTACACATGGAATTGAAGAAACTGTGGTACTCTGGGTGGGTTTTAAGTAACCTACGTTGAAATTCAACTTGTGTTTTAAATCTAGTAAACTCATTATGAACACTAAAACTGGAGAACCAGTAAATATATTAGAATTGGTTCATTTTGTAGAACTTTCTAAGGAAGTCATATTAATTTTTTCCATCAGATTTCCTAGCATCCCAGATTATCCTAGGCAGCTAAACGCTTTTGATAGGGCAAACCTTTGATAAGCTGATAAACAGTGTAGAAAGTTTCTAGAGGTATATTAATAGTAATAATTCATTTCCAACTCCTCTACTCGTGTTTCTGTCTTCTGGACCCATGGGGACAAAAATAAGTTTTATTTCACTGGACAGGTATCACCTCAGGCCTCTGAAATCTAACCTTTTTACACAATTTCGCTGATCGTTGTTCAGATCTCTTATTGCCTGGATTGTACTACCTCTTAACTCATGTATTTAGAAACAAGTTCCCTTCTTGTGTTTCTGCTTCACCATAGTCTAAGGATTGTTCTTAAAATGTAATTTCCCTGATTTAAAGTCTTCTAGTAATTTCAATAATCAGTCAGAACTTTAAAGTTCTGACTTCTTAAAGACCCTTTATGATCTAACCTAGGCCATGCCTCTCCAGCAACCCCTTTTTTAAAATAATGAAGGAAAGATATTCCTTATTTCATATTTTTTACCCTATGTGTTCTGAACTACTTGAGTTCCAAAGAAAAGTAATCCTTTCTCATTTGTCTTTGTAAATTCTGTTTCCTGTATCTAGAACATTCTCTACCTCCCAGTCTTCCTGGCTACCTTGTATTTTAAGACTCATTTAAGCAGAAGTCTTCCCTGTCTTCCCCACTCTGGATCAGGTGTACTTCCTAATAGTACACATAATGCTATATCGTAACAGTCCTTTACTTGTTTATTAACAAGACTGAACTTCCTTCAGGGTGGCAGCTTCTCTTTGGATCCCTGTAGTTTTAGCAATTCTTGGCATATGGTCCACATCATAAGCAATCTAAAATGTTAGCTGACTGATGTTTAGTAGTGACATGTAGTACTCATCCTTCTCCTAAATTCATATACTTTTTCCTCTGTTAGCTTTTAGATCTGTGTATTCTTGCCATCAATTCATTAGAGTTCCAGTACAGAATACTCGCTGCTGCTGCCTTGTGCCATTTTACCTCTCTTGAAGTGGTTAAGAAAGCCTCAGGTAAGACAGTATATTTTGTTCTCTTCTTACCCATTCAAATTTTAAAGGGACTATTTTGAACTTAGCATCCTGCTAAACAAGAATTTAAAATTTTAATGGAAAAAGTTAGCAGTTTAGCGATTATCTTCGCTTCTATTAGAAGTACTTTCTAATCCTCAGTATATATCCACAAACAAAAAATAAGGTCAAATGGAATTTAAATCCATTTGAAGTTAGTCAATGTAATTATAGCTCCACATTAAAGAGTTCTTTGGGTTTTGACAATTTCAATTTCCTATGTAGCAGGTACTGGCTAAGAAGCTCTAAGTCTTTTTCTCCCTCAGAATAGTCACATTATAAGCATATTTGAGAGTGATAGTCTGTTTTGACTTGCTAAACTTTTTTTAAAATTTTTTTTAAGTATAGTTGATTTACAACGTTGTGCCAATCTCTGCTGTGCAGCAAAGTGACTCAGTTATACATATAGAGACATGCTTTTTTTATATTCTTTTCCATTATGGTTTATCACAGGATACTGAATATAGTTTTCTGTGCTATACAGTAGGACCTTGTTGTTTATCCATCCTATATACAGTAGTTTACATCTGCTAATCCCACATAAACTTGTTGATTTTGGTTTATATTATGTGCTTGTTTTGGTTTCCTTTTTTACGTGAATTTTAAATTAACTATCTTTAAATTTTGAAGCACAAGCAAATAAGTAGGCATATGTTTCTGATGTAACCTTCACATTTTTCTAACTTTTCTTTATCTAGGTTTGGAATGGGACAACATTTCTGAATGTGTAGACTGGATGGTGCCTTTTGTCAGCATAGTAAAAAGTACTAGCCCAGTGAAGCTGAAGGTTTTTAAGAAGATTTCTATGGAAGACAGACACAATATACAGACACATACAAATTATCTGGCTATGCTGGTATGTTTCTTTCTTGTGTAGTTTTTTGGTCTTACTATTATTTGGTAAGTCACTGAAACTGATAGTAAGGATACTACGGAATAATATTTCAAGCAGTTATATAAGATGGTAAGGGGAGAGAAAGTTCCAATGGGCACACTGATTTCAAAATGTAGAAAAGCTAATAACGTTGAAGTCAAAGCAAGATTTGTGAAGTGTCTCAAGATTAAGGCCAATAGTCCAGGTAAGAGTTTTTAAAAATACAAGTTGCAGGCAGTTGAACCTCTAAAATATGACTAATCACAGTTGCAAATGCATAAAGAGACGATTATATTAAGCCTAAGTAGTCTCAAATTAGTACACAGAAGTCTTGTTTGACTTTGTTTTACCATATCAATGCTTTATCTTAGCTGTTAATCTCTGCATGATTTCTTCACATGTATAGGATGAAGTAAATTATATAAACACCTTCAGAAAGGGGGGACAGTTGTCACCAGTTTGCAATGGAGGCATTATGACACCACCGAAGAGCACTGAAAAACCACCAGGAAAACACTAAAGTTAACTGAGCAAACAAGTTGGAACTGATGAAGCGCTGCATAGCATTTCATAGAACTTAACTACTTAAGTTTTACAGGAAAATAGTGCTGTGGCTGTCCTGGCCGATTCAGAAGTTTCACTGGCATTCTTTGATTTAAAAAACCACTTAAAATTGGCACTAAGGAGGAAATTTAATTCCTATGTTCGCTGTTTAAAGAAACAGCAGGACTTGTTTACAAAGATGACTTCATTCCCAACACTGACTGGATAGAAGCCAGCCATGATTCATGACGTAAGAATTTTTTTGATATGGTGTTTGTTACTATGTTTGTTTATCTTGATAAACCAGGAATTTCATTATTGGAGTTTTTGACTAGATAAGTGCTACCTTAAAGGGTACATTAAGTGATACAGTACTTTGAATCTAGTTTTTAGATTCTCAAAATTTATAAACTCTTAACTAGTGCAATTTGGTTCTTGAAAATAAAATTTAAACTTGTTTACAAAGGTTTAGTTTTGTAATAAGGTGACTAATTTATCTATAGCTGGTGTAGCAAGCTATTATAAAACTTGAATTTTTAAAAATGGTGAACTTTAATCTGTTTGACTATGTTTATTTGCCTTGTGATAACATTTTTAACCAGTAAATCTTAGATGAACATGGTGTTTAAACTGTGCTCTAAACAGTGGGAATACCAAAGAAATTATAAACAAGATAAATGCTGTGGCTCCTACATGGGGCTTTGACATATAAGTTGCTTTATAATAACTTTTTCGTACATCACAATTTGGGCAAAAAACTTAAGTACCCTTTCAAACTATTTATATGAGAAAGTCACTTTATTACTCTAAAAAAAAATCTTTAGGGTTATCTCAATTTAGTGTGACTAAGGCTTTATTTATGTTTGCAAAACTGCTAAGGTCCTTTTTAAATTCCTACATTATGAGTTAAGGACAGTGTCAAAGTGATAAAGCTTAACACTTGACCTAAACTTGTATTTTCTTAAGGCAGAAAAGCAGTAAATGTATACGACTCCTAGAAATCTATTTATTTAAAAAAAAAAACAAAACCTTGACATAAGAACTTGCTGTATATAGCTACTTCTACATAAATATTTTAGTTTTTTAAAAATGAAATTTCAGCCTCAAAAGTGGATTTGATTAGAAAAATTGTACTAGATTACTAGTTTATTTTGTTACTGGACATGTGAATCTCTTCTTCCTTTGAAGAAATTATAAATTTAAGCTATTGTTATGGTGTGAAGTCTTCTGTAGAGTTTTTGTTTTTAAACTAATATGTTTCAGTATTTTGTCTGAAAAGAAAACGCCACTAAATATGTAAATATGTATTATATAAACTTAATCTTTTAATACTGTTTATTTTTAGCCCATTGTTTAAAAAATAAAAGTTAAAAAATTTTAACTAACTGCTTAAAAGTAAAGTTTTGCCATTGCTTGAAGAAACTTTTTTTTCCTTCTCTGTGCTGCCAGCTGTAACACTTCTTCTGGGTTGCTTGCGTTCAATTCTGTCTGGCCGATGGCTTTGATCTTCCAAAACAGAAAAGTGATGTTATTAGAGGTCTGGTCAAAAACAAAGTTTTGCTAGTATGCAAAATATAAAACTACCTACTTGCTAACAATGATAAACTGAACCTCTAATTGTAGATGCTAAGAGGTGTAGAAGAAATTAACTTCAAGACTGACTGGAGCCACTCAAGGAAAAGATCAATTACTGAACCATAGTTTGTGGAATTATCTTCAGTAACATTAAGTAAATTCATGTAAATTTTTTTTTTTTTTTTTTTTTTGTGGTACGCGGGCCTCTCACTGTTGCGGCCTCTCCCGTTGCGAAGCACAGGCTCCGGACGCACAGGTTCAGCAGCCATGGTTCACGGGCCCAGCTGCTCCACGGCATGTGGGATCTTCCCGGACCGGGGCACAAACCCGTGTCCCCTGCATTGGCAGGCGGACTCTCAACCACTGCGCCACCAGGGAAGCCCCATGTAAATTTATTTGACTAAAAAGGGACTTCCCTGGTGGTCCAATGGCTAAGACTCCATGCTCCCAGTGCAGGGGGCCCGGGTGCGATTCCCTGGTCAGGGAACTAGATCCCACGTGCCGCAACTAAAGATCCCACATGCTGCACCTAAGACCTGGTACAGCCAAATAAATAAATAAAATATTTTTTTAAAAACAGTAAATAAACTCTACATGTACTGTGACACATTTTTACAATTAAGGTTCCTACAAAATAACTTGAAATATCAAAATTCATGTTTCAGGGCTTCACTTTTTTAATATGTAAAAAATATCTAGTTTGCCCAGCACTATAATATATAATGACCCTTCTCTTTCATGATTAGAAATACTTGAGCCTGATAAAAATCCATAATAGTATTCTGCCATGGAGTGTTTTGTGAGAGCATGTTTTAGGACCTTAAAATTACCTTTTGTTAAAAGAAGTTCATTCATATATATATATATATATATATATATATATATATATATATTTTTTTTTTTTTTTTAAACAACAAAGACTATTCTGATAGGTAGCTTGAAGGGAGCTAAGACTATCCAGAAATGATCATCAGTTAGGTTAGCGGGTAGGAGGAATTGCAGATGATGCCATTTCAATATGAAAGAATACATGTGGAAAAACCTAGTAGTGGGGTATAACTAAAGAGTTATTTCAAACAAAGTATCCTGAAGACGACTGGCTATAAAAGTTCAAAGTATAAGACAGAAACTGAAATAGGAGCCAGATATTTGAGAGAAATAACACATCCTAGGTGGGTAGTGGTCAAAACCATGAGTGGATGAGGTTACCTAGGGAGAATGTAGGGCAATCAGAAAATACCCAAGGACTAACTTCTTGGGAAAACCAAGTTTAAGGGGTAGACAGGGAATACCCACAAAGAAGAAAAGGCAGAAGAGTCAGGGAGAATAAATGAGTAAAAATGCCAGGGAAGCCAAAGGAATAAAGAATCTCAAGGGCTTCCCTGGTGGCGCAGTGGTTGAGAGTCCGCCTGCCGATGCAGGGGACCCGGGTTCGTGCCCCGGTCCGGGAAGATCCCACGTGCCGCAGAGCGGCTGGGCCCGTGAGCCATGGCCGCTGAGCCTGCGCGTCTGGAGCCTGTGCTCCGCAACGGGAGAGGCCACAGCAGTGAGAGGCCCACGTACCGCAAAAAAAAAAAAAAGAATTTCAAGAAGCAAGGAGTGTAAACAACAGGATAAAGACTGAAAAGTATTCACTGGCTTTGACATTTGGTGACCCTTGAGAACAGTTAGAGTGGGGACGGCAGAAGTCAAATTGTATTGGATCAAAGAGTTTAAAAAACTAGGCAGAGAAGGGATGAGAGAGAGGTGGAGTACAGTCAAGAGAAGTTCCTATTAAGGATGAAATTGTTTATAGGTATGGGAGTGGCTGACAATATAGGAGAGGAGATAAGTAACTGAAAGGGACAATCACTGAAAGGACAGAATCAAAAGCATAAGAACTTGTCTTCATCAAAGAGTCGCATAAGCTCTTACTGACTAAAAGCGTGGACTTAACAATGAATACAGTTGTCAATTATTTTGAAGGTGGAAAGCAGGGACCTGAAACAGGAATGTGAAGCTGGCACTCACGGGGCCACAACTCCCAAGACTGTAACTTTCACAGGAACGGGGGCTGATCAGTGTTTTTTTCTGGTCTACTCCAAACAGACAAGGAAGTTACTGAAAATGGAAAAGGGAGAGAGGACAGGGGCTTAATAGGGTGAAAGTCTAAAATATTCCCTAAAAAAGAATGCAGACCACTGACCACTGGCAGGTAAACAAAAGAAATGAGCGGCCAGCTAAGGTTGGAGGCCACGGTTTGGTAGTGGCACAAGTTTATACAGTTGTAGGATTTTTTCCAACAGAACTCAGTGGCTCAGGGGGAAAAAACATAAATTTTTGAACTGATTCAGGGTTGGGACTTTTCCAGATGAAGCAAAAGACAAAAAAGCAAAGATGCTGAAAATATTAATCAGAGTAGTCCTGACAGTCAACCATAGATAGAAGGGGTTCCCAAATCTGGTTTATAATCAGAACTACCTGGGAAAACTTAAAAATTGGATCCCAGGGTCTCATCTCAGATCAAATGAATCAGTATCTCTGAGAGTACACAGGCCAGTATTTGCTGTACGCAAGGTCAGTAGGGAAGGAACGGAAGTTGGAAAAGGGCTGACAGACTGGGGAAAGCTTGGTCATGAACTTGAATATCTCACTGATCATGAGGAAAATGGGAGCGCGGAAGTAAGAAAGGGATAGATTACTGGCACAGAGATCTTATGTAGAGCAATTCTGACAAAAAGGCCTGGCCGTGGGTGGCTGATGAAGAGTAAAGGTGATAATGGAACCTGGAGTGCCAGGGGTTTTGGATAAGTTGATCACATGTGTTTTGATGCACGTAGAGGAACAGCCAGGTAGTTGTTTAGATGAGCTAGTAAGGAGGTAGGTGTAAGCTTCCAAGGAGAAACGGCTTAAAAACTGATACAAGTAGAGATAGTCTAGAAATGCCATCAGGGAACTGGGAAATTTTCAGCATTGCCTTCCAGCCCTGGATAAGTTGGAAATGGGAGAATGAGTAGTCTCCAATTAAGTGGAACTGGCACCATATTCCTTTTCCTTTCTATTTTTTTTTTTTTTTTTTTTTTTTTTGCGGTACGCGGGCCTCTCACTGTCATGACTCCTCCTGTTGCGGAGCACAGGCTCCAGACGCGCAGGCTCAGCGGCCATGGCTCACGGGCCCAGCCACTCTGCGGCATGTGGGATCCTCCCGGACCGGGGCACAAACCTGTGTCCCCTGCATCGGCAGGCGGATCCTCAACCACTGTGCCACCAGGGAAGCCCTCTTTTTTTTTTTTTTTTTGAAAGATGCTGTTGTTATTCTGTTTCCTCTAAATAATGGCCATACAATTTAGTCCAAGTACAAAGCTTTAAAGGACACTTAATAAACGGCATATACTTTTATTAATGAGTGAAAGAGCAAAGAGAAAACATATGGTAATAGTGACACAGCAAATGTTAGGCTTGTAAAAATGACCATGAATTTGTAATGTTTTGGTTTATAAGTCAAATTTAAATAAATAATTCCTCCATCCAGTAACTACTGAGCATCTATTATTTGCCAGGCACCATTCTAGGTATCAACTGTGACAAAACCAATTCCTACCCTCATGGGGAAACAGCCAATAAATAAGTAAATATACAGTATGTCAGTTGTAGATATGGAGAAAAGTTTTAAAAGGGAAATGAGAATAAAAGTATTGGGGGCAAAGGGGGAGACATTGCTATTTTATAAGATGGTCAGGAAAGGACAATTACTTCTTAAGAGGTGACGTTTGAGAAGAGACCTGAGGGAAGTTAAAAGAATGTTCCTGAAAGAGAAAATTTCACAGGCCATTCGGTAGCAAATATTCTTGGCAGGTTCAAAGAACAGTAGGGATATTGGTGTAGGAGAAGTTAGCAAGGGAGAGTCGAATGAATAGCTAGAGGTCAAGTCACATGCGGCCTTGCAGGCCATTGTAAGGACTTTGATGCTGTATGAGACAGGAAATAGTTTAGTATTAGGGAAATTAAGCGCATCATTGAAGAATCAAGGCATAAAATAACTTACCGCAATTTGTCTTTTATCTGTTTCTCCTCTTTTGTGATGAAGATCTAAATGAATCAGTTAAGAATAATAAATTTCATACTATTAAATATCATGAGAGATTCTCAACTTTTGTTTTTTATTTAGAAAATACACAATATTAAATACTTCTTTAATTTACAGAAATGAATTGTTCTAACATCACACACATATGTTGATGAAGGATACAAGTCAAGTATTCCAAAATGGTAACATCCCATATGTAGTCATAGTAGGAGTCCATAGCATCATGACTGAAAAACAGAACTCAGTTACTTCCTCTTTCTTAAGCAGAAAAATTTCAACTTCATTTTATTTCAAAAACCATTCATACCTGTTTTGTTCCTGCAGTGATTTAAAGGCTGTTTTGTAGTCAATCTCTCTGAGGAACTGACATAAAATTGCCACCTACATAAAAAAAGAATTGAAAATGGTTTCATGTAACTAGTATCAACAATGACTACTGGTTTTGGAGGGGTAATTTTTAATGATTCTCATGTCAAGAGTATATTATTTAATTTAAGAGGCCTCGCAGATCAGGCTGAGTGGATCAGCTGATATGTACGGAATCCATCCAATTTTAATTGTAAAAAACCCTTACACAAGTGTCTGTCTGCCCAATATTTTCTTCCCCTGTGACCTAAATCATAAATTTTTAGAGCTTTATCTGAATGAGAAGCTGGCAAAAAGCCAGTTTAGAAAACTGAAGGGAATGGAAAACTGCCAAACAAAAGTGTCAAACATTCAAGGACATATAGAACATCCAATTAAACCTTTCACAGCTGGCAAATACAGAAGCTCATTTTGGCAAAATGTAGGCCAGTCTGCTTAACACTGAAAACAGATCCATTTCAGTCATGTATGTAGGTCATAATGCTGATCTCTTTTTTAATATTTAAATATTTTTAAATTGATTATTATTCACATACCATAATATAAACCCTTTCAGAGTATAAAATTCAGTGGCTTTTAGAATAGTCACAAAATTGTACAACCATCACCACTTTTAAGTCTAAAACATTTCATTACCTGCCCCCCGCAAAAAACAAAAAACTCCATAGCCATTTAGTAGTCAGTCTCCATTCCTCCCCTACCTCTCCACCCCGCAGTCTCTGTCAACCACTAATCTACATTCTGACTCTATAGATTTGCCTATTCTGGACATTCCAAATGAATGAAATCATACAATACAAAGCCTTCTGTATCTGGCTTTTTTTGTTTTTTTTTTGTTTTTTTTTTTTTGTGGTACGCGGGCCTCACACTGCTGCGGCCCCTCCCGCTGCGGAGCACAGGCTCCGGACGCGCAGGCCCAGCGGCCACGGCTCACGGGCCCAGCCGCTCCGCGGCACGCGGGATCCTCCCAGACCGGGGCGCGAACCCGGTTCCCCTGCATCGGCAGGCAGACGCGCAACCACTGCGCCACCAGGAAAGCCCCTGGCTTTTTTTTTACTCAACATAAAACTTCCAGGATTCATCCCTGCTGTAGCATATATCAGTACTTCACAATGGAATAATATTCCATTGTGTATACACACACACACCCACACCAAATCTTATCTATTCATCAGCTGATGAACATTTGGGTTGTTTCCACTTTTTGGCTATTATGAATAATGCTGCTATAAACATTTCATGTACAAATTCTTCGGTGGACATATGTTTTCAGTTTTCTTGGTTAGATACCCAGGAGTGAAACTGCTGAGTCATATGGTAGGTAATTCAATGTTTAACTTCTTGAGCAAGCACCAAATTGTTTTCCAAAGAGGTTGCCCCATTTATATTCCTACCAGCAACATATGAGGGTTCTCATTTCTCCACATCTTCACCAATACTTGTTACTATCTTTCAGTTACAGCCTCCTTGTGAGTGTGAAGTGATATCTCATTGTGGTGCTTACATTTCCCTAATGATTAATGTACATACCTACTTTTAAATATAAGAAAACATATTTGAGAATGCTTTTTCCATTTATAAGGTTCAAAGACCAATGTCTTCTAACTCATACTTTCATTTTAGTTAAATTCTGTAAACTATTTTCAAAAAATTTAAAGAACATGCAAATTCTTAAATACCATAAATTTAAGCAATTATGATACAGAAAATAAACGCTATTTCCCAGTCCAATGCCTTATATTTATTATAAACTCTAATATTCTAATATGAAAACAGACCAGCATCATAATATTATAAACTAACCTGTGTGTGGCAATTCAGCAAAGAACAGCACTTTATCATTCGTTTTATTACCTACAAAACAAAATTCTGGTTATTTTCAAAAACTAGTCAATGTCAATTGTAACAAATGTACCACTCTGATGTGGGATGTCAATCGTGAGGTAGGTTGCACATGTATGGGGACAGGAGGTACTTGAAAACTCTGTATTTTTCACTCAATTTTGCTATGAATCTAAAACTGCTCCAAAAAATAGAACTTTTAAGTTAAAAAAATCTTAAATCTTATTTCAAAAGCCATTATTGTAAATATTAAAAAATGCCATTTACTAAATTATGATATTGGTGGCCTAAACCAGAGGAAAGGGTAATGCATATTGAGAGAAAATTAACAAAATTTGAGATTTAGGAGGCAGAATCAATATGCCTTGAAGGCTGAATGGATGTTGGTGGAAAGGTTAGTAAAGAAAAAAGGATGACACTCAGGATTTATGCTTGGTCAACTCAAAGGGCTAAACAAAGGTGACTGCTATTTCGGTGGGGTCTTCTGTTTTTGTTTTTGTTTTGGTGTGGGAAGGTCATCAGGAGGAGAGACTGGTAGAGTAAGATGCTGAATCAGGGGACTTCCCTGGTGGTCCAGTGGGTAAGACTCCACGCTCCCAATGCAGGGGGCCCGGGTTCGATCCCTGGTCAGGGAACTAGATCCCACACGCATGCTGCCAACTAAGAAGGAGTTCGCATGCTGCAACTAAGAGCCGGTATGCTGCAGCAAAGAGCCTGCAAGCCGCAACTAAGACCCAGAGCAGCCTAATTAATTAATTAATACTAAAAAAAAAAAAAAAAAAAGGTGCTGAATCAGTTTTGGACAGGTTGAGTTTGAGGTGTTTTGGGGAAATCAAAGCAGCAATAGCTGTGGGCAATGGAAATATGGAGAGCAATCAATTTGGGAGTTACCACCACATACATGGAAATGAATCAGCTCATGCTAAAAGAGGCCCAGGAAGCAGAACATTTAAAGACAGACAAGGAGAAAGCAAGCCCGCAAAAACAACCTACCTGGTCTGTATAAACATCTGGGGGCACAGCCTTATTAAAGAAATCAGAACACACAGCTCCTGCCTGGAGGTAATAGTGAAGAGCTGCCGAATACTGATTTGTTGCTTGAAGTAGAAAACAGAGATAAAGAATTACCTGCCATTAAATACACAGCTGGAAAAATAGGGCCTCTTTTGTGAAGAGTCAGGTGTTACTTCATGTTTGACAAAAGCAGATTCAAACCACAGACCTAGGGATAACACTTAGCCAGGCCAACAATGAGAAAAACTGGCTTTATTTTTTCAACCACTTTAAAGTAGTTGTATAATAGAGTCTTTCCTTCTAAAACTGATTAGCCAAATATTTAGCTCAGATTCCTTGTCAAACTTAGTGGTACAGAATTTAGTATCTGGAGGTATTTATTTCCCAAATGACTATACTAGAAACAGACCTCATTTTTCTGAGGCAGTTTAGAATCAGAAAATCTATTCTGAATAAAGATATTAAGATCCTGATAATAAATTCTTTGCAGGGCTGGGGTAAAACTGAGCATTAAAATTGGCAAGTATTTATTTCAAAAATAATCCAGGAGAGAGTAGGATGATGTAGGTGAGGGTACAGATGAAATGAGACTGGCCATGAGTTAATTACTGTTAAAGCTGGGCGGCAACAAACTATTATCTATAAAATAAATAAGCTACAAGGGTGTATTGTACAACACAAGGAATACAGCCAGTATTTTGTAGTAACTATCAATGGAATATAACCTTTAAAAACTGTGAACCACTATGTTGTAAACCTGTAACTTATGTAATATTGCACATCAACTATACTTCAATTTAAAAAATGAAAAAAATAAAAATGACTTAAGGCTGCTTGCAATAAGTCACTTAAAAAAAGCTGGGTGGCAGACACAGGAGATACATGGGGATTCATTATACTATTCTCTCTACTCTTACATTTTGAACGTTCTCTTTAAAAAAATCAACTCCTAAAAAAGTGACCCAGAATGACACCAGTCAGAACTTTAATTTGATCTGTAGAGTAACAGAAATATGAGAAATTCCCTATCAAGTTGGAAAATCTATCACATACAACCGGGGGGAAAAATTAGGAATCTATTTTCAAGAACACAAATAATTATCAAGAGTGCCTGGACATATTTTAGAACCTTTAAAGAGCAATTTTGTAAACTAAACTTTAACCTCTTTCCTTAAAAATGTTTTACCAACTTTTTAGATGACCATTTACTATTAAAAAAAAAAACCACACAGAATAAAAGTAGTCAACATAAAACTAAAAGCATCTGAATCAAAGGCTCAGAAAAATGCATACATATAACAATAATAGTTACTTTCAATTTTATCTAGGAAGAAGAGTTAGAGAATGTCAAAAACAAGACTTAAGTTTAATAATGTGTTGTAATAACAAGTGTAATATATTTATTTTCACTTCTAAAACTGCTACGAAAACAAAACACAAAGCAACCATACATCTCACTTACCAAAATAAATGTCTGCCTGAATAATTAACCAGGAATGGTTGTTTGGGTTTATACTGAGGGCATACCGAACTAGCTCTTTCACTGTGATAGCCACGGCTTCAAAGTCCACGGACTGGAGGCTATATGAAAGACAATAAACATAATCTCTATTTTAAGAGTCAACTTCAAATTCCATACACATATTTATTAAAAACAAAAAGACTCAGTCAAAATTTAGGTGATCATAAATACAATGCTAAATATTACTATGAGTAAATATTTTAAAACTATCAAAACAACTAAATCTGAGGAAGTGTGAGCAGCTAACTTTTTATAAGGGGCTGAAAACAATCTGATTTTTGTTTCCTTTATTTTCCCAAAATGCCAAAGAAGGCCACTCTAAAGTATCTTTAAATATTCGACAATATAAAGCACAAAAAAAGTCATAGGATAAAACCCTGTCTCCACTTTTTATGCACAATTTACAGGCAACAAAATTATAAAGAGACAGACTCATAAAAATTTTCCAAATGATTTTTAAGTTCTGTTATCTAGAGGAAGCTACAGAAAACAAGGGCTCAAAGACTAACAATACTGCTACATGGCCTTAAATTCACCTTGTGCCTTCTTGTAAGGGTTAACTAACTCCTCTGGATTAGACGTTTCACCAGGTTGGGGCGAGCTGTGGCAAGGGTATCACTGCAGCACATTTGGAAGTAATGAAGAATCCAAAAAAGAGTACGGAAGGGGGCCAGCTGCTCTGAGCCTAGTTAAGCCTGGAAGTCCTGAGATGCAGAATTAGGAGGTGGAACTGTGAGGATAAAGCCAAGCCAGCACCCAAGAAACACGCTGACAGCCCCTACAGCGAGACCCAGCAGGGGAGAACAAGCTTTGGCTTCAGAAACACACCAAGGTTCAAGTCCTGGCTCTATCATCTAACAAGGTTGGACAAAGTACTCCTGTTGCCCTGAGGGGTTAGATTTTACCATAACTCACCACTGTTCCCAGTACAGTGGGAAAGTATTGTGGTGCCATTAGTAAATACCCAACTGTTGATTTACAACTAATTTATTTACAATTATTTAAATGAGTTATACTGGTTTATGTTTCCTAGAAATTATAAAATGTTAAGTCTAAGAATTCTATCTACATATCAAACAATCAATTTTAAAATAGTAATACTTAATCCATGCCATCCTCACACTACTCTTGGAGTCAATAAAGACTCCTCCTGCTCAAGACAAATATATTTTCTGGTCAAACATTTAGTTACATTTTATTTTCTCTGGGTTAATTTACATTAAAGTAATTTTATCATGAAAATAATAGTTAAGCCTACTACGTGGCAGCCCTTATTCTAAACACCTAGCTTAGAAAGTTTATTGTTTAATCCTCACAAGGTAGGTACTATTCTTATACCCGTTTTACAGATGAGGAAACTGGCACAGAAAGCAACTAACCCAAGGTCATATACCTGGGAAGTGGAGAGGCTGGGACTCAATCTCTCTGAGTCTGGCTCAGAACCTCTATGATAAACCATTCTTTTGCCCCATTTATAAACACACATTGAAAAAAAATCAATCATTAGTTTACAGTCTAAACTTAGGCCAAAGAAGTAACACCAAAGAGGTATTACAACCATCAATTAAAAAGGCAAAATGGGGCTTCCCTGGTGGCGCAGTGGTTGGGAGTCCGCCTGCCGATGCAAGGGACGCAGGTTCGTGCCCCAGTCCCGGAAGATCCCACATGCCGCGGAGCGGCCGCCATGGCCGCTGAGCCTGCGCGTCCGGAGCCTGTGCTCCGCAACGGGAGAGGCCACAACAGTGAGAGGCCCACGTACCGCAAAAAAAAAAAAAAAGGCAAAATGACCTCTACCTGATTCTTGGATTGCTATCTAATATACCAAATTTTATTTAAAAATCTGTAGTTATTTGCTTCAGGAAGCATAGTGCTTCTGTGGGAACTAAGGCTCAGTAAGCGGAGGGAAGGGTCACTCACCCACTTTAGACTCTCCGAATCCCTGTCAGAGAGAGAACGGCTTCCAATCTCTAAGACTGAGACGGAAGCAAATTGCTCTCATTCTACTGCCTGCTTACTTACCTAGTACAATCTTTTCTTCTTCAAAAATGCCACTAAAAGCAATAAAATAAGGCCTAGATCTGCCCTTCAGGCACAAAGAAGATGATTGGCAGGGAAGAGAGAAAAGGAAAAGTAACTTTTGTGAGGAAACAAATGGACTCTCCTGAATGAGAAGTTGCTACGTGTGGGAAGAGAAAAATATAAATGGTTTCTTCTTCCAGGAAAGGAACCTTTTCTTCTTTCCCCCCGCAAAATTCCCCCATCCTCTTACTGTGATTCTCAGGAGATGAAAGTTAAGAGAGAAGATTTCTTAAATTACTTAAAGAACTTCTTAAAGCAACTAAAAAGGGTTGGGAACCTCTGACAATCACTGTTAGAAAAACCTGATAGAAAGTCATTCTTTCATTAGCCTCAATTTTCTAATTCTCCCACTGACAAGGAATCAGGACTACTGAGAGACTGTCTAGGTTCTACTTAAGGCTAGTATACCTTAGCTCTTACTTAGTTATGCGTTATCCATAATTTTTAGGAAGATTACTGTTAACAGAGAAACATGAAGTTGGCTATAGAGTCCTAACAAATTGCAGCCTTTTAATCAAATTATTCAAGGTTATCTACATCAATCAGGATGGTTTCTAAATATATAAACAATTTAATAAAATGTAAGCTATAATACTTCTTACTTGGGGATGGAGGATGGCCAGATAGAAATGTGTTCAGCTGTAATATCATTCACAATGTCCTCCTTATTTAAAAAAAAAAAAAAAAAAAAAAAGCATGATTTAAAAGGAAATTTCTTCCAAAGATTTTTTAGATGAAATTATAAAATACTTACCCGAACATTGTGAAGTTTCACAAAGAGTGATAAAATAATAGTCAAAACCAACGGTTCCTATGAGAAAGAAAACACAGAATCCTTAAATATTATATATATTTTAATATTTCTCCCATCAACCTCAAGGATACCAAGTATTTTCCTTCAAAAGATTCTTACAGTTTTGAAAATTACCACCTGTTTTAGTTTACAGTACACTAAAGATCAACTTTATTTTTAATCTCAGGAAAGAAATGACACCACACAATTTACACAGAAATGACCAAACTTAGGTGTCTGTCCTCAGGTCTTTTGAAATTGAGTAAACAGACCTCTTTCCAACTAGTACTTCCAGCTACCTCTAGAAAAAATTGACTTTTTATTCCTTAAAATAATATTTAAAGGACGGAATTTAAAGAGTGGAATCTATGTCCAATAAATAAGTATGACGTTAATCCTATCAAGAAAAATTAAAGTTAGGCTTCACCCATCTAGCCCTATTATGAAGAATTCTTTACAGTTTAAAAAACACCTGTTCTATTCACTAAAACATGGTAAGGTAAATGCAAAACAAACTTCTCCATTCAGACTATCCCATCCTCAAAAAAATGATCACTGAAGGTAAAAAGCACATTAACAGATTACTTAAATAATCAGCATTTAAACACTCAATATTTTTTTGTCATATTCTACAGAAATCAGCAATAGTAATTAGATCAATTTTTATAAAGCTTACCCGTAATTTTTTGATAAAAGAAAGCAGTTCACTCCTAGAAAAAACACAAATTGTGTATATGCATTTAATATCAGAAATTAAAAATAAAAACAAGAAAGTAAATTATACGTGAAGGTTTATTCCTAACTTTCCAGTCCTGCATGTATAAAAGAGTATAATATTATACTGTCGTACTAACCTAATAAAATGTCTTTCCTGTTTTAATCACATGTGACATCTTCAGTACCATCCAACCAAAACTGTTGATTTTGAACTCAGGTTTGATTATATTAAATGATTAATAAGTAGTCTCTTAAAGTAACATATAAACAAGGTATTTCCTAAGGTGGCCATATCAGACAAGTCCAGCAGAGATCAGCACCACAGAATTCTTACATTGCCCATCTTTATGATGCACAAGGATAATGGCAGATGTTCTTACAACAGTACAAATAGTATAAATAAATAACTAAAAAAGCAAACTGATAGAAACATACCGATACATTATACCTAATGTAGACTCCCTCTGCTTTATTAAACTAATTCTGCCATCATTTCCTCGTTTGTGTTGACTGGACACACTACAGATCTGAACAACAACTTCCCAAAGGTCTTTAGCAGTCCGTCTACTTTCTTTAGGGCCTGGAAGTTCTTTGCATGTAGCTGCTAAAAGCTGTCCAAGCTATAACATGAAAAACAGACAGAAAATACACAAAAGATAATTTCTATTATTGAGGAACACTTGAAGAAAGATAAATAACTGCCCACACATATGAAGCACAGGTACCTTATGCTGTGCCTTCTATCCAACCACTGAGGAATTGAGAGCTCACTGTCTACTGACAGATCTGAATCCGATCTGGGAAGGGGATCCTCTGGTCCCACCACATTATAAACCTCCTTGTTTCTAAACAATTATAGTCTAATGAGAAGAAAATGAGACAATGCAAAGAGGTATGTGATCTATTAAGTGGGAAAAAACAAAACTGCTACATACACATAGTATGATCCCACCTTTAAAAAAAAAAAGCCCGTAATGGAACATATACACTACAATGTTAACTGTAAAAGCCCAGCGATGAGACTAAAATAGGGGTTAAGTTTCACTCACACACACAATTTTTTTTTAATTTTAATGAAAAAAATGAGGAAAAAATATGGACATTGAAGTTGGCAGAATAAAGGAACAAGATCTAGAGCAACTTTTCTCTAAGAAAAATGACAGCAACTGGGGATGGAGCTACTGCTGATGTGAGGAGGTAGAATTAAGGAAGGATAGATTACTGAAAGTGACTGATCTGAATAAAGGCAGCCTTCAGGACCAAAGGTGTAGGAAGGACCCAGAAATAATGAATGGAAGGGCTGAAAGCAAAAGGCAGAGAAAAGACAGGCCCAAAATGTAGAGAAAGAAATAGGCTTATATGCCAAATCCAGCACATCTTTCCTTCTATAATTTAAGCAAGAGAGGGCCCCTCTATCCTTTGTTTTTAGTAATTCTTATACATCATTTCTCTTTAGAGGATAAAGTAGCCAAGGATAATTCACATCCATCAGGAATACCCAGTTCCCTGACTGGACCTAGAAAAGGTTCATAATGGGGTCCCACTGCTTAAAGAAAGAGGCAGAATTATGACAAAGGTGAAAATAGTGCTTTTCCCCCAAATTTCAAACATAGAAAAGCTGAAAGTACAGTTCAATAAATACCTGAACACTTGACTTAATTTACAAGAATTCTGGTGCTTCCTAAAGCTAGTGAAAATGGTGTTAAAAACCCTAGCTATGCTATGTGAATGGAAATCAAGGGTCCCTGATCTAGGAGAACATTTCAACCTGCCTGCCTACTGCACATACTCTTCTCTAACAACTGGGATCAAAATGTACACAAGTTATTTACTGCAGTTCTCAATTTCATTTTCTGCTGTCAGAGATCACATGCTTGGCTGAAGGTTACTACATTAAGCAAGTAAATTCACTTAAAAGTAAGAATTTTCAGAGGTATTAGGCCCCAAGTCAATTGAATTCCACAAACATCCTTGAGCATCTCCTATGTGCTGGGTATCAAGCAAAGCACTGAAAATATGAAAATTAACTGTCCTCAAGAAGCTCACTGTTTTACAGGGAAGACAGACAGGTGAACAAATAATTTACTATACAGTATAAGTGCAACAAAAGAAATATGTCCACAGTACAACAGCACAGAAGTAACAAGAACAGCAAGTTTGCAAAGAAAAGAATTATGGAAAGCTTCAAAGAAACTACACAAACAGGCAAAAGTGGAAAGAGCATCTCGGCCAAGTGAACAAACAGCACACAGAAGTGCAGAAGTGCGCAAGCCTGAGAAAGCACTGTGTGTACAAGGGCCGTGAGCGCTCTGGCACCACAGACAGAGCTGGCATGACAGGGAGGGAGAAGGAGAAGCTCCCACACCTTAAAAGGCCTTGCAAGGGGCTTCCCTAGTGGCGCAGTGGTTGAGAGTCCGCCTGCCGACGCAGGGGACACGGGTTTGTGCCCCGATCCGGGAAGATCCCACATACCGCGGAGCGGCTGGGCCCGTGAGCCATGGCCGCTGAGCCTGCGCGTCCGGAGCCTGTGCTCCGCAGCAGGAGAGGCCCCAGCAGTGAAAGGCCCGCGTGCCGGAAAAAAAAAAAAGGCCTTGCAGGCCATGGCAAAAGCCATGGTCTTTGTCTTATACCATTATGACTGTTAGCACCAACCTCTCCTCCTCCTCCCACTAGCTAGTCTCTTATAATCCAAGCGCCCATAAATGCTGTACATTTTCCAATATACAACACTACCCCCCATACTGATCCAAGGGAGAGGCTGGACTGTTTTTATTATTTCAAAAGGTCATATTTAGTCACATGTGTAAGATTTTTTCCTTTCCTTTTTCCATTCCTAAGAAATGGAAAATAAAACTGATTAAAAATCACTTAATATTTCACTACCCAGGGATAATGACTATTAATATCCTTCCAGACTCTTCCTTATGCATCTGTATACATATTCCACACCAAATTCAAAGTTTGAAAGCTGCTCTAAATTGTATAATTTTTAATACCTGATCCCTTACTCTAGACTTCTTAATCTGATTACTTTCTCCTCTACGTTAACAGGGGAACAAGGGGCCAACTAGGGAAGGAGACACACAAAACCCTAATCCAGATGAGACAATGAGATGCCTCAGTGGCCCCTGCAGCAAGGTCACCTCATACCCTTCCCTCCTCTGTGGCCAGATCAAGGGGAACTGCAGGAAGCAGTGAGCCAGCCTAGCCCAAGGTTAGGCAACCTACAACACAATACCCCGTGCCCTTCCACACTGCAGGCCCTCAAACATGTGGCTAGCCTTCCTGGTGCACAGCTCCACAGAATTCACAGCTAAGAGAAGCAAAGAGAAAAGCCACGGCACTGTCATAATACTAAGCAACGAGCTACTGTTCTAAGTGGAAATGATAATCTTGAAACGAAACGGTTGTCTCATCTGAGAGTTTACTAAAGACAAGAGACTGCTGGGCATAATCAGACAAATATCCTAGATATTAGGAACTCCTATCTCAGAAAGTTCACTAAAAAAACAGATATAATCCAATGTCTGAAATTCCAAAGAGAAGGATGACTCAAGTATGACAATAAATTTTTATGAACGACCATAAAGAAAACAAAAAGGAGGAAAAAAGCAAAAGAAATCAGTAAGTCTTCAAAGGGTTGAAGTGAAATGAGCTCAGTTTTTTAAAGGCCATACATGAAATAAAGAGGAAGAAACAAATAACCAAAGACAAATGTAAAAACTGGTACAGTGTTGCAAGGTTTCCAGATAACCATCCATTTAAGGGACTGTGTACTGAAGATGAGATGACTGCAGATAAGAACAAAAGGTAACACAAGCATTAAGAAAAGAGTAAGGAAATCTGAAGGACCAAACATATATAAAAAGAGTGGTAAATCATGAAATGTTTTGTTTTTTTTAACTACAAGACCAGAAAGGGAGAAAAGTTCACTGCTTATTCAGGGTAAACATAATATTAACACATGAAAGAAAGAATCTTAGGGAAGACCTCCTGTCTCTCTTTATTTTTTATTTTATTTTATTTTTTTTGTGGTACGCGGGCCTCACACTGTTGTGGCCTCTCCCGTTGCGGAGCACAGGCTCCGGACGCGCAGGCTCAGCGGCCATGGCTCACGGGCCCATCCGCTCCGCGGCATGTGGGATCCTCCCAAACCGGGGCGCGAACCCGGTTCCCCTGCATCGGCAGGCGGACGCGCAACCACTGCGCCACCAGGGAAGCCCTCTCTTTATTTTTGATGTTTTCTCTACCCAGAAGCATTTTCAGTTGTGCAGGATAGGTGTAATTAAGAAAGGAGAATAAACAAACAACATACCATCAATTCACTGAATGAACTGTTTCATTGGAAATAATCACTAATAACAAACATGTACCCTAATAAGAATCAGGTATCAATTTAGAGAGTTTAATAGGCTTTGAAGAAGGGTAAGGTGCTCAAATGGAAAATGGGTGCAGCTCATCCCTAACGGCCCCCCCAGTTCAACCCAGCTAGACCCAGGTATTCCAGAGCTGAAACTGGAGTTTGACTATATCAATCAAAGCAAGAAAAGCTGACTAACTTCTCACTAGTTTAGGATTATACCAAAATGTTGTCTATTAACGAAATAATTTTTGCTTGCATTCTCATAACTATAGGGTAGAAGGAAAAAATATTAGAGAGGGCAAACTCAAGTGCCTGAATTATCAAAAACTATACTTTTACCTACAAACCAACAAGCATTTGTCCAAACTTAGACTGAATCTTAGAAACTGGACAAGCTCCCTAAGTAGTACAGATCTAAAGACACTGGTCCAATAATCCCACCCTAATAATCCTTTTATTTAGATTAATCATGAATTACCTTTACATATGGATTACTCTGAAGCAGAAATGCAGGAACTTGCAGGGTAAGGTATTCATTTTCCCTCCAGTTTAACATAAAAGCAACACACTCCTCAGCAATAACTTGACGAAGAGGAATATCTAAAAAGCAAAGAAGAAAGTAGTTGGAGTTACCATCATAACATTAAAAGAACAAAGCATGGGACTTCCCTGGCAGTCCAGTGCTTACAGTGCTGTGCTATCACTGCAGAGGGTGCAGGTTTGATCCCTGGTAAGGGAACTGGGATCCTGCAAGCCGTGCAACGTGGTGTGGCAATCAATCAACCAATAAATAACAAAGCAAATAGTTGCTCGGATTCCAGCTGAACAAATTAAAAACTATAGTTACAGATGAAAAAATAGAAAAACACTAACATTTTATACTTTTCTCTAGAAAGTTTAAGGTCTCCCAATAATAGGTTGCCACAGTTCCCACTATTAATCAACAAAATTCTCTACTAAGAACACCTTAAGATGCCTAATACTCTACTGTGGAAGTCTAGGAGTTGGTACCCAGCCTCTACAAATTTATAATTTAAATGAGCAGAGAGGGATTTCCCTGGTGGTCCAGTGGTTAAGAATCCGCCTTCCAATGCAGGGGACGCGGGTTCGATCCCTGGTCAGGGAACTAAGGTCCCACATGCCACGGGGGCAACTAAGCCCACATGCCGCAACTACTACTGAGCACGCGGGCCGCAACTACTACTGAGCACGCCGTCCACAACTAGAGAGCCTGCGTGCTGCAACTACAGGGCCCACGAGCTCTAGAGCTCACACGCCACAACTAGAGAGACGCCTACGGGCTGCAACTAAGACCCGATGCAGCCAAAAATAGATAAATAAATGAGCAGAGAAGAACCACACAAACAAAACAAATATATAATGGTATGGTATAAACTTCTAGCTATTTAGAGCACAGAAATAGGTAAACCATGTTTAAAGCTGTAATAAATCCACGTTAATATGTTTTTCATTTTTTAATAATTTTTCCTGATTAAAACATGATAAATATTCATAAGAGACAAATCATTCACTCATTCAAAAAATACGTACTATACCTGTAACAAATTTAAATAAAAAGATATGCGGGAAAAAAAATCACTCAGAATTGTTTGACCATTATTTCCTTTGAAATAAATAATTATTAAATATACCTTAATATTAAATACATTGTGAATTTTTGTAGCTCAAAGTATATAATACTCAGGTTTTAATGTATTTCAACAAAGAGGAAAAGAAACCCAATGAATACTAAATAACAATGTTAAAACTTAAAATGGGGAGAGCTATTAAACTTCTTGAGTACCTACGTTTTTCAGTCTTTCTAAAGTCTTTGCCTGTGGCTATTTGTTTATATCTCACGTTATCCCAAAAAGCAACTGGAGATGACAAAAAAGAGGCACAGGAACACACCAAAATTATGTAAAAATACATTATGTGCATCATCTTCTTAAAGGAGTGAAGATAGAAGTAAATTTAATATCCCAGTGTACCACATGTCACTGTGCGTTGTGCACCATACACTTTGCCAAAGGAAGGCCAGATAGCATTTGGCTCCAAGGCGTCCTTTATTCACTGGGCATCTCTCATTAGTGAGTCCACAATGGTTCTTAAGGAAGAATCAGCATCTAGAGAGTGGGGTTCAAACGTTTTCTTGTTCTTCCTAACAGTACATCCTTTCCTTCTCATTTCAAACACTGCTTATAACACAAACTATGGGACAAATAGATGAACATTCATTAAGTTAGGGGAGAGAAGGAAGAATGGAGGGAGGGAGGGAGGGAGGAAAAAGTGAAGTGAACTCCAAACTACTCAAATGCCAAAAACATTGTACAAAGAGACTATAATTATTTGAAGGCATTTCCAACCATTTCAAAAAGTAAAAGCACAGGCTTAAGTTGGCCTGATGAGTTCAAAACACATTTCCGTCTCTTACTTCATGACTTCGGCCAAATTCTTTAACCTTAGTTTCTTGATTTACAAAACGGGGATAATTAAATAAGAAGCTACTTCATGGGCTTCCCTGGTGGCGCAGTGGTTGAGAATCCGCCTGCCGATGCAGGGGACACGGGTTCGTGCCCCGGTCCGG
>NC_041228.1:41396890-41428507 GCF_002837175.3 Physeter macrocephalus
AAAAAAAAAAAAAAAAAAAAAAAAAAGAAGCTACTTCATGAAGCTGCTGAGAGGACTAAATCAGTTATGCACCTAAGCTCTCAGAAGAATGTCTGACATGTAGTTAGCACTCAATAAATGTTAAGGTTTTTAAAATTCTTTTTACTTTTCATTTTAGAGAACCAATCTTCAACCTTTAAAAAGAAAACACTCTGGGAAATTCCCTGGCAGTCCAATGGTTAGGACTCTGTGCTTTTACTGCCGAGGGCCCAGGTTCGATCCCTGGTAGGGGAACTAAGATCCCACAAGCCGCGCAGCACGGCCCGAAAAGAAAAAGGAAAAAAAAAAGAGTTTTAGAAAACACTCTGTTGACAGTTAGTATATATTAATTAGATCAATTTTTATTGTGATACTGAAGGGCAATGATGCATTAAAACTCAAAGGTATTCTATCTATAGAGTGCTAAAAAGTTGTAATTTCTTCAAGAAATCACAATGTTATAACAATTAAATTAATTCAAAAGACCCCAGAGGGCCAGCAGCCATTTGTTTGGGCACATTATTAGGACCTTGCTTTACACTTCAATTTTACTATTTACAGTATTAAATGTGTACAGTATGATTGAAATGATCTAAATATTATTAAAACATGTAAAAGTTAAGAAACTGCTTTAACTCAGCAAGATTATATGTAACAGATGATCATTCTTATGATAAAAAAATTCTTATTATAAGCTTCTTTTCAAAATAAGATCTTTACATTTAGAACTGGACAGTCAAAATCTGTTCCTAAAGTGACCACAAGTGACTTCCTGACCCGCAGGCAATCATGCTGAGGGCTGTCTATGGCAGCTATGAGGAAATAAACCTTCAACATGCAGCTTCAAGGACATTTTGAATCTTTTAACAGAATATCTTAAAATTGCAATATAGTTTTTGTAGTGTGTTGAATGCTGTCCCCTCAAAATTCATGTACACCTGAAACCTCAGAAGGTGACCTTACTTGGAAACAGGGTCTTTGCAGATGTGGTTAGTTAAAATGAGGTCATACTGAATTAGGGTAGACCCTAAATCCAATGACTGGTGCACTTACAAGAGGAGAGGACATGGACACGGACACGGACACACACACACACACACACACACACACACGAGAAGGCCACGTGAAACAGGGAAAGACTGGAGTGCTGCAGCTACAAGCCCAGGAACACCAAAGGCTGCTGAGAGCCACCAGAGGATAGGGAGAAGCAAGGAAGGATCCTTTTCTAGAGCCTTCAAAGGGAGTATAGCCCTGCAGACCCCTTGATTTCAGACATCTCATCTCCAAAACCATGAAAAAATTAATTTCTGCAGCAATAAAGACCCAAAGCAGACAAAAAAAAATAAGTAAATTTTAAATAAATAAATAAATTTCTGTTACTTATTTATGGCAATCCTAGGAAATTAATAATTTCCTACATTTTCCTCAATGTTTTCAAGTGAACTCCACATCTGAATTCTGTTTTAAAAGACAAATAATTTTTTCATAGATGGTAAAAAGTCCAGTAAATATTCTTTCAGAATATTCCCCACAGTTACTTGAGTACTAAATTTCTGAAATTTGGCTTTATGAAAAAGTCTTACCAGGAAGCCTCATTTCTAGATATCCTCGCACCCTACTAATAAGATCAGAAGGCGGTCTCTCTCCAGATTGCCCTGTTCCAGCTTCGTGTGTATGAATATCCAAGAGCAGCATCTCATTCAGCATGACCTGACGAAGTTTTGGTGAGAATTCTGTCACCAACTCCAAACAAGCAGCAAATAGCTGTTTAGCATGGGAAAAGTCCTATAAAAAGAAACAGCAGAATAGCCTGGATCACCTTTCCTCTGGAGTCAAAAAATACATCTTATATAAGTACAGAACAAAGAGGAGAAGAATTAATTTAAATGGTTAACACTGGTTATCTTGGGGAGTGAGGCTAGACTATCATCTTTTTATCATCTCTGCATTGTTGATTTATTCCAATAAATACTTAATTCTTTTGTAAATTTTTTTTTTTTTTTTTGGCTGCACCACACAGCATGCAGGATCTTAGTTCCTCAACCAGGGATTGAATCTGTGCCCCCTGCAGTGGAAGCACAGAGTCCTGACCACTGAACCGCCAGGGAATTACCTGTAATTTTTTAAAAACATCCAATAAACAATCAATATAATATACATGCTATATAACTAAACAAGTTTTACATAAATTATAAATAACAAAACTATGGGACTTCCTTGGCAGTCCAGGGGTTAAGACCCCATGCTTCCACTGCAGGGGGCACAGGTTCGATCCCTGGTCTGGAAACTAAGATCCCACATGCCACACAGCGTGGCCAAAAAAAATAAAATAACAAAACTAGAAGTTTTATATAAATATTATATACATATATCATACAGGTATAAAATTCCATGATTAAACACCCTCCTCCCCCTAAGATAGGCAGAATTAGACCTTACCCCCTTCAACAAGGTTCCACGTTCTAAAATTTTGTACACATCCCTATTAGCCTATATAATTGACTAATAAATAAATCAAATCAGCTATGATCCAAGCCCTTTCCTACACATCTCTTTCTAATTTTTCCAAAGAGTAGCCTTCGCTTACTCTCTCCACATGATTCTTTCACTCGTACAATGTGGCTTCTATCCCCCACATTGTGAAGAAGAACTAGCTCTTACTAAACAAAGATCTTCTAATGGCACAGTCTACTCAATACCTTTCAGTTACCTTACTGGACTCAGGGGCTGCAACCCAGTGCTGTCCATTCCCTTTTCTTGACATCCTCTATCCCCTTAGCTATTATGACCCCACAAGTCTGGTCTTCATACCAGACTCTTTCTCACGCCACTCTTTTTGGATCCTGTGCTGGATCCCCTAGGTTCTGAATATTCTCCCAGGGTGATCTTTGATGATTCCCAAATCAGTATTTCCATCCCAGACTACTTCACAAATAGATCCTTATGTAAAATCTACAAAAGTAATTTTAAGGATTTTTGTTTTTGTTTTCTTTAGCTTGGAATACAATCTTTACTAACTGAACCCTAAATACAAATAAGAACTATTCCTGTTCTCTAATTTTTTTTTAAAGACTTAGAGTAGTAGTAGCCATATGTCCAAGACCATTTTCGTATAGCTATGAAGGTAAAAGGAAAAAGAATAAACCAAAACGCCTTTTCAAACATCCTCCTAGGCCCACGACTATGATTTTAAGATCAGGAAAACACAACTGATTCTGATTCCTGGCTACATGCTAAATTTACAAAGCATATTCTTAACCAGACGTCAATGTATGCTTTTACTCACCTTAACAGTACTGCAGTGTAAACCTTTGGCCATTAGAATGTAAACCAAATCTCTTGTTAAATTGTCTTTGATTCCCAGGATAACACCACTATAGACAGAAGGTATTTCCCACTAGAATAAATAAAAATCCACAAATACACACACATAAAGCCAAATCTAGATAAGAATCTTTCAGTAAGTCAACCCCATTTAAAAAATCATTCAAAAGTCATTTTTGAAAGAGAAAGGAAAATGACAGCTGTATTGAAATGCTAATCAAAATGAACATACTCACTATGAGCTAGTAATAAATAATTAAATGGATTGGAAATTTCTGAAGGATAGCCTATAGAAATAAAGTAGGAAAAAAAATTCTAGGAGGTTAATACGTATTAACTCATATGATCCTCACAACAGTATTAAGTAGGTACTACTATCTCCATTTCACAGATGAGAAAACGGAGACACACAGAAGTCAAACAACTTGCCAAAGACTATACAGCTAGTTAAGTAGAGAGCTGTCATTCAAACTCAGGCAGTTAGTACCAGAACTCCTGCTCTTAACTATTATGCTATATACTTCCTCTCTATATAAATGAACACAAATAATAATATCAATGCTAAGAAGCCCAACTAAGGTTCAGACCAATTTTTCATTTCACTGCACTTTTATGTTCAAACCCCACAAAATATACAGCAATTTCTTGCTGCTTTTTATTGCATATTCAGCAGAGGAGGAGTATGCAGTTAAATTAGAAGAACTACCATAGTACTTTAATTTCACCTGTATCTGTGGACTGTTTCCCTTGTATCTCAAGATACATTCCACTGAAATGTTTAAAAAGCTATTTTCACTTGCACTTTCCACACAGGAAAACTTAAATAGACAACTTCAGACACATTAGCTTGGCATTTTAAAAAGAGTATCTAAAGCCAAAAATGTTCTAAAAGAAGTTTTAATGAAGTGGTTCTAAACTGTAGGCTTTAGACTTCAAGAAGATATGAAAAAACTAAACCAAAAATACTCTGTAAGCACACAGCAAGTATTAGCTCCAAACTGCATAAATATTATAACTTACACACATATTAACAGCTATACTGAAAATGCATGTAGGTGTTATGACAACAAATGAAATATAAACTCATTTTTTGTTGTTACTGATTTAATAGTAACTTTTTTGGATATTTCATATTTTCTCTGTCAAAGGATGTTCAAAGTGCAATTACTCTCATGTGCAGGTCCTTCACACTGTTGATGAACTGCTGACAAATAAAAGGGGTTCTTATTCCCAAAAAGGTCAGGGAACAGCTCTTCTATGAAATTACATCAGAAAACAAGGGTAATTTTCTTATCTGTTCTTTTTTTTTTTTTCCTGGCTGCGATGGGCCTTCTTGCTGCACACAGGCTTTCTCTAGTTGTGGTGAGCGGGGGCTACTCTTCATTGCGGTGCGCGGGCTTCTCAATGCAGTGGCTTCTCTTGTTGCGGAGCACGGGCTCTAGGCACGCAGGCTTCAGTTGTGGCTCGCAGGCTCTAGAGCACAAGCTCAGTAATTGTGGCACACAGGCTTAGTTGCTCTGCGGCATGTGGGATCTTCCCGGACCAGGGATCAAACCCATGTCCCCTGAATTGGCGGGCGGATTCTTAACCACTGCACCACCACGGAAGTCCCTTCTTATCTGTGCTTAAGAGAGGGCTTTCTTACCTTATTAGACACTGTCCAGAATTGGCGCTCTGAAGTCATACCATGTAATTCAATTAAAATCTGTCGAATCCTCCAGGGATCTACTGACAATATCAGCTGATGCTCCAACTGGCCAATGTTGACACTTGCTGAGGCTAAGAAAGGAAGGAGAGGTTTCCATTTAAATAATGATTTGATTCAAAGGTATACATAATCCTATAAATATGAGAATGGTAATTTACTGAGAGAAATTGTGCATGTTTATAAGTATTATAAGTTAAAAGCATCTCTCATCTTGAAAACTGATTTATTCAACTTAATGCAAATTATGTTTTAACTTCACTCTCATATAGAAAGCCTAACACAATTTTTATTGTGTCTTCATTTAATAAATGAATGCATTTAATAAAGATAATGAAAATAAAAACATAAAAATCAGTAGCTGGTACATGGAAAGAATTATGTGGGATATATGGAAAAATTTAACTTATATAGACAGTCTCCTACTTTGGAACATACTGTGTTAAAAGCACATATAAAATGTTTTGAGCAATACACATTAAGAATGTGTTTTCTGAAGGGGAGAATGAGGAGGTGGAGGCTCTGCCTTCCCCAGAAAACCAAGAATTGATCATTAAAATCCCTCACTACAACTCGGCTTTCAGATATAGTCTTCAATAATGCATTTCCAGCATTTTATCTGTGTTAATATCATTCTTTCCCTTTACACCTGGACTATCAAAGCAGTTTAAATCTAATGAGGGTCAAAGCAGCTAAAAGTTCGTTCAGCCAACTGAATTCTCTGTCTCCCCTATATTACGTGTTGAAGCTTGTATTTCTTATTAATGAGCAGCACTATATTTTCTACTTATATTTATAAAATAAGAGAAAAAAATGGAAGAAAATAATCAAATAAATAAGGCAAAATGGCAATGGTGCCAAAGCTGAATGTTTAGCCAGAAGACAGTATCATGGTGATATACAGGCTGAAATGCATGCAAGCCTGTACCTTTTATTGTTCTCAACCGCTTCCCTCCCCTCCTGTTTTTTACCTTCAAGAACACAGCAGCAGAGTTAAGTGGGTCTACTCCCCCAGCTAAAATCTTTTATGTATCTAGGCCTATATCTCCATGAACCAGAGACTCAGCAGAGTCCCAAGACTTAACTGCTTAGACAGAAATATGACTACAAAAGACAGGTAAATGTCTATTAATTACCAGCATTCGTGTAATCTGAAACAAATTAAGAGGATATCCTCAAATATACTGAGGGGCAGAATGTGCCAACATTTTAGCTAGCAGAGCTAACCTGGGATATCATAAAATGAAGTTACTGGTTTAATGCACAGATTTACTCTAGGGGATCTCTTCCTCATCTGATCAACAAGTAGCTTTCGTTCTTCATCTTTCAACAATGTAATGAAAAGCTCATGTGAAGAAATCATGAAAACATACTGCAGGTCTTCCAACCCCAGACACACATTCCTAGATCAGTAAGAAATATTATAAAACAAAAAAGTGTATAATTTTAGTTTGGGGAAAACAATCATATTAACCAATTTTTATTAATAAACTGTTTAAAAAGCCACCATTCAATAACTGCACAACAATAATTTGAAACAGCTTTAAAAATTTCTTTTTGGTCCTTATTTAAAATTTGTGATTTCAATGCTACAATATACAAAAGGAGTAACTGACAGAATCCTAAGTTTTATGTGGCTACACGAATCCAAACCATAACTGTTCTTAAATACCAATTATTGCCTGGTTATAAGATAGGCAGGGCAAATCCAAAACGATAAGGAATAAAAGATATTTTTCTCACAGGACTAAGTTCAAAATTAAGAAAAAGAAAAGAAAAGCACTTACTTTAGAAAAGCAGCCATGTTTCCTTTCAAAGAATCTGAAGCTTTTTCTAAATTTATTGATCTTGAACATACCTAGGAATTTGAGTAATTTTTATTTGAATATGGGTACTTTAAAGTAATTATACTACAGTCTGAAAAGTTTAGATTTAAAAACAACTGAATTTTCCTTTCAAACATTATCAGTCACAGATTTGGTTAAGAAATTTAAGAGATGAGACCAAAGAATATGCAGTAAAGAATAATCTATTTAGCATACAAACAAGTCCTGCCGAAATTTACAAAGTACGCTGCCAAATTAAATGGAGTGATAACTTTAAGAATCAGTAGTTCCTGTCAGAAAAGTGAGAAAAGGGTCATCTTAGACAGTTGAAAAGAATGATCGATAATAGTTAAAGTATACAGAACCAATGGTTAAGATAACCAAGGTTTAAAAACTAAACAATGAAAATAAAGAGTAACAGAAACCAGCTATGAAAATATTAGTTATCTAAAAATAATATCCTTATAATATTATTCTGAGTTTATTGGATTAGGCTTCCTTCCCACATATTATTTACAAGAAGTCAAAAAATATATATTAGTGTAAAAGCTCCCTAACCTTAAGAAATTGTCAAATATTCTCTAATATGTTGACACAAAAATTAAATTATATAATGTTTATAGCAGCATTATTCATAAGAGCTAAACAGTGGAAACAACCCTAAAGCCCATCAACTGATGAATGAACACTCAAAATATACAGTGAAGAGCATATCCAGTCAATGGGATACTATTCAGCTATAAAAAAAGAATGAAGTACTGACACACGCTCCAACGTGGATCAAATTTTTCAGGTTTTCAACATTAAGTGAAAGAAGTCAGTTATTTATATGACATGTCCAAAACAGGCAAATCGACAGAGACAAAAAGTAGATTAATACTTGCCTAGGGTTGAAGGGATTGAGGGAAAATGGGAAATGACTGCTAATGGATAAGAAGTTTTGTTGCAAATGGGCAGAAAGGAATGAAATGGTGTCAAACTGGCTGAGGTGATGGCTGCACAGCTCAATGAACATACTAAAAATCAGTGAATTGTACATTTTAAGTGGGTGAATTGTATGGTATGCGAATTACATCTCAATGAAGCTATTAAAAGAAAAAAAGGAATAATAGTATTTTTAATCACCATGCTCAGAAACAGTATCTTAAAAGTACTTTGCTCAGAAGAATAGGTTACGCTATCAGTATATGACATATCTAAGCATCTTGGAGTATGTACAATATATTTACATTCTAATAATTTTGTCCTACTGTATACATAAATTGTTTGCTACCATATGTAAGATCTTATGATAAATAATATTTTAGTGTCCTTTAATGAGATTGTTTATTCAAATATAGAGATGCATTGTACATGTGTCGTCATGTGTTCGGGAATATGTGGTAACTCCTGATAAGCAACATAACAGGGATGTTATGTGAATTCACCTCAACTTTTTAAAAATGAAAAATATGAAATAGGTGACATCTCTACAGATGCTATAAACACTAAAAAGATAACTAAAAACATTAATATTAATCAACTTAAAAATTTAGATAAAGTGGACAAATTCTTAGAAAAGAACTTCTCAAAACTAATCAAGAAAAAAGAACAGCGGATGAAATCACTGAAATTGAATCAATGCCAAAGATCTTCCCACAAAAAAAACCTCCAGGCCCAAATACATCATTGGTAAATTTTACCAAACACTGAAAAAAGCAATGAGTCCATTTTCTTTTCCAGGCAAAAAGAAATGATCCACACCTCAATTTATTTATGAGGCACACATGACCTTAGTAACAAAATCAAAAACAGGACAAGAAAGAAAAAAAACAGATGCATCAATCTCACACACGAATGTAAAAAAATCTTAAAGTATTAGCAAGCCAAATCCAGCAATATATATTAAAAACAATCATAACATGACCTAAAACTAATACAATGTTACATGTCAATTATATCTCAGTTTAAAAAAAAGATCACAGCCTAGTTGGGTTTATCCACACAAGGTACTTCAACACTTAAAAATTAATATACTTCACTACATTAACCAATTAGAAGAGAAAAATTACATGCTTATCATAATAGACATAGAAAAATCATTTAATAAAATCTAAAAATAATTCATGATTTCTTTAACAAAAGAGCCTTCAGTGAATTAAGGATAAACAGAAACTTCCTTAATCAGATACGGAGTAACTACAAGAAAAACCTATAATAAACATCATTCTAAACAGTGAAAGAGTACAAGCTTTTGAGACTAAGAAGGAGACCAGGAAGCCCATCAGAGCCCTTTCTACCAAACATTGTACTGGAGATCATTGTCAGCACAGTAAGAACAAGTACACAGAAATAAAAAATGAAAAGGCTAGAAAATGAAAAAACCAAAATGCATTATTTACAGATAATGACTATTTAGAAAAACAAATGAACCTACAGATAAACAGAATTTTTAAGAGTTTAGCAAAGTAGCTGGAAACAAAATCATTATACGGAGTTCAACTATACCTCTACACCAATGCATAAACTATTTTCAAGTTCATTAAAAAAATAAAATAAAAAGACTTCTATGGAAAAATTATAAAGCTTTAAAGGGCATTAAAGAATGTCTAAATAAATCAAAACCTACAACAGTTCACAGATTAGAATACCCAATATTGTAAAGATACTAATTTTTCACAAATTGGCTTTTAAAGGTAATGTAGTTCCAAACAAAAATCCAACAGGCTTATTTGTGAAACTTGATAATCTGAGTCTACTGTCTACAAGAAAACACAAAAAGACAAGCATAACCAATACAACTTTGAAAAACAAGGTTTGAACCTCAGATGATATCAAGACAGGGATACTGATGTATGGGTAAACAAAGAGAAAAGTGGTACAGAACACAGCCCAGAGACAGGCCCACACACGTATGGATACTTGGCATTCAAGAGAGGTAGCACTGGAGATTGGTAGAAAAAAGATGGAACTTTCAATAAATGGTACTGGAACAAGTGAGGAAAAAAATGACATCAGACCCCCTACTTCATGTTAATACACAAAAATCAATCATAGGTGGATTAAAGACCTAAACGTGAAAAGAAGGCTAAGCTCTAGAGCTTTTAGAAGGTAAAATATAGAACAATTTTCACGACTACAGGATATGAAAAGCTTTCTTGAACAAGACACAGAAATCCACTAATCTTTTCCTTTATGGAAAAGATTGATAAATTTTATTATATTAAAATTAAGAACTTTTAAAATAATAAAAAGTTAAAAGAGAAGTGAAATGCAGAAAAGATACCTGCAGTATTTAAAACTAGTAAAGGACAGAATATATTAAAAATTCCTGAAAAAGAAAAAAAAAAAAAGACAATTCAACAGAAAAAATGAGGCATACCGCTTGGAATGGGTACCTCAAAAGACAAAATCTGTATGTCCAAAAAATAAATGAAAAGTTGCTAAATTCCTCAGTAATAAAGGAAATGGACATTAAAACCTCAATGAGATACCATTATACCATGACCCTGACAGGAAATCTGACAATACCAAGTGCTGACAAAGATCCTGACCAACGAGAACTCTCATGCATGCTAGTGGCAAAAACATTTGGAAATTATATAGTAATATTGCAGATAAACCTTCTCCAGGAATGTAACAGATAAACTGTATGTGGGTGCACCAGGATATATGTACAGTATGTTCCAAGAAGCACAATAGCCACAAATTGTAAATAACACAAATGTCCATTATCTTAAGAATAAATAAATAAATTGTGACATGGTCATATAATGTTGTAACACCTTACAGCAATGGAAAAAAAAAAAAAAACTGTACCCGCATACAACTTGAAAAAACATCTCAAGTATGTTCACTGAGAGACAAAGAATTTATTTTGTATGATTTCATTTATGTAAAGTTCGAAACAGGCAAATTAAAGAATATTCTTTAAGCGTACATACAAAGGTGATACAACTGTAGTGAAAAGCAAGGAAATGATTATCACAAAACAAGGACAGTGGTTTCCTCAAGGAGAGGCAGAGAGGGTTTGGTAAGGAACATAAGAAGGACTTCTAGAGCACTGGCAGTATTGTATGTTTAGAACTAAATGGTAGTAATTGTACTCTATGTACTCCTCTCAAGGTCTATTACATTAAGACTATTAAAGAAAGAGAAAGATCCAGTAGAAACACAGATTCTGGAGCTCACATGAGAGGCAAGAAGTATGATCCAAGGGTTTTTAGTGAGCAGGTGATTGAGGTTTTGGGTGAGAATAAAAAGTGATATGAGAAGTTGAGTGAGCTAAGGACAAAACTTTTGTAAATAAAAACATTAAAGGGAGAGCAAAAGAGAAATCAGTGGAGGACTAAGGAAAACCCAGTGATGGAGGAGAACCAGAAAAGAGCTCCAGCAGAAGACAGGGCTGGGGATCGTGGTCTATCAGTAGTAACAACTATCAGCCAGAGGAGGCAAGTCAGACGAAGGCACAAAAGAGGGCACTGGATTTGGTAGCTAAGAGATCATCGGTAAACTTAAAGCAAAATTATAAATCAAAAGGGGAAAAAATGTCTTACCTCAAGAAGAAAGTCTATTTTCTCTTTATTAGGTCTAAGAAATAGCTGGTTAAATTGAACACCAATGGCTCTACCTTCCAATATGTCACGGACTGTGTTACAGGCACAGACTTTAAAACAGATTTCATCTAGAGCTTCATTTCTGTAGAATACAAAAGCACATACACGAATTTTTTTTTAATAAAAAGGAATATATTGCAAAACTAAAATCACGGGCTTCCCTGGTGGCGCAGTGGTTGAGAATATGCCTGCCAATGCAGGGGACACCGGTTCGAGCCCTGGTCTGGGAAAATCCCACATGCCGCGGAGCAACTCAGCCCGTGAGCCACAACTACTGAGCCTACGTGTCTGGAGCCTGCGCTCTGCAACGGGAGAGGCCACAACAGTGAGAGGCCCGCGCACCACGATGAAGAGTGGCCCCCGCTCGCCACAACTGGAGAAAGCCCTCGCACAGAAACGAAGACCCAACACAGCCAAAAAAAACCACAAAATCACAAGAATGAGCCATTTATTCTTGAGAGGTAAGTTCTTACGATATTCAGGCATGTTAGTAAATACCTAAGTCATGGGAAGGTCTTGAATTTATCAAGGGACAATTTAGCTATACAGATTAGGTAACAGAATCAAATTCTGCTATGTAAATTTTTTTTCCCCAAGCACTTTTAAAATGGATTAGATAACACTAAAGTGGCTCCTCTGGCCACGTTAACTTCCCATATACTAAAAAAAAGGGAAAGTATTGTGTCAGACATACAGGTAGTTTAGAGGGATATTTCTGATAAATCTGAAATGCACACTTACTCTTTTATTCAAAAATCAAAAAGTAATTCACTTCCTTACCCCTGCTGAGCTTTCTGAAAGAGCTCTCTTAGGACTGACTGCCGGAACTGCACAGGTAAACTGAAGGTTAAATTGTCTTCAGCGAAAATCTTTGTCACCTCCTAGAACACAGACACAAAATTGCATCCATTTCAAAAATCATGAAAGAATCTTTCCAAAAAAAATTTTTTAAATAAAATTTTAGAAGTCTTTCTATAATAGAAATTACACAGTGAAGAAAATCATTAAAACATCTTGCTAGGAAAAAAAAAAATCTTGCTAGGAAAAAAAAAAATCTTGCCAGGAAAATCTTCTCTTTCTAAAATTTTAAAATTACGTTACAGATACAAATAGCACACCCTCACCCTTTTTGAAAATTGAAGATCAAAAGTGAGAGGTGAGAGAAGAATCAATGAATAAGAAGTAATTCAGCTATGTTATTAGAGAGAAAGTTTTAAAATTCTTCTCATCCACTTTAAATATGGGTTCAGGGACTTCTCTGGCAGTCCAGCAGTTAAGACTCTGCGCTTCCATTGCAAGGGGACTAAAATCCCCCAGGCCGTGCAGTGCAGCCAAAAAAAAGGGGGGGGGAAGGGTTCATACAACAAACTTTTTTAAACACTAAAATAATTAATTAAAAATAATTCATCTTAATATAACATGTTAAGAAACTATTCTAATCAATTTAAATGGTTTTAAATCTACTATTTAGTGAATTACAGAAACACCCACAATAAATTAGAGTCTTTTTCTGTTCTTTATCAACTCTATCCCTTTTTTTTTTTTTTTTTTTGTGGTACGTGGGCCTCTCACTGTTGTGGCCTCTCCCGTTGCGGAGCACAGGCTCCATATGCGCAGGCTCAGCGGCCATGGCTCACGGGCCCAGCCGCTCCGCGGCATGTGGGATCTTCCCGGACCGGGGCACGAACCCGTGTCCCCTGCATCGGCAGGCGGACTCTCAACCACTGCACCACCAGGGAAGCCCAACTCTATCTCTTTATCAATGGAAGAAAGAAAGAAGGGGTGATAGTGTGGGGATTTCTGGAAACAGCTAAAGCTAATCAGCTCTACCACAAAAGCACTGACAAAAATGGTTTCAAAACTATAAAGCAACCACTGTTTCACCTCCATAGCAAAACATAGGCTACACAGGGGCAAGTAAGCCACTTCCTAAATGTGAGAAGACATATTTGTTACAACTGTTCAATAACTACTTCATCAGCACAAAACAAAAATATATAGTTAGGGCTTCCCTGGTGGCGCAGTGGTTGAGAGTCCGCCTGCCGATGCAGGGGACACGGGTTCGTGCCCCGGTCCGGGAAAATCCCACATGCCGCGGAGCGGCTAGGCCCGTGAGCCATGGCCGCTGAGCCTGCGCGTCCGGAGCCTGTGCTCCGCAACGGGAGAGGCCACAACAGTGAGAGCCCTGCATACCACAAAAAAAAAAAAAAAAAAAAAAAAAAAGGTAAACATGATTTCTAAGATACTCCTGCATACATAACTGAAGTGATAAATTTCAGAGTTGCAACAAAATTGCTCTTTCCCCCTTCCTAGCTACCCATTACACTACTTTCTGTGTGACACATTTTGGCACTTTATTGTATTCACAGTAATATGTGCCTATTTATGACTAATATTTCCAAGGTCTTGTTTGCACAGGTCTTACCATTCCAGGGACCTTCTTAAAGATTCTATATCTTATCATAATTGATCCCCACCCTCCATAAGCCTGTACTAGGAATACGTAACTGAAAGATCTCTAGTGTTTAATAACTTCATCTGTATCTGAAATCTATCTTCAAGAAAGTTTAATTTTCTTCCCTAGGGCAAAGCGGAATTTGCAAAAAAGAGGCCAGAGGGAGGGAGAGGAAGTACTTATCCCCTCTTCTATTTTCTCCGGAAAAAAATAAACTCTAGTTGAGAAGACTGAACTAAAAACCTAGGCTAAAAGTCCATTTGGAGACAAAAAACTAAAGGTATGCTATAGCTTTGTCATTTCATAATTTCTGTTTTGAATTAAATAACATGAAGGCACTGTTCACTTCCTAGAATGAAGGCTTTCCAAAAAAGATTTTAAAAGGACAAATTCTAATTCACAGTGATTTTCATTACAAAACTAAAGATATATACACAGAGGGTGCAATAAAAAATCTCAGCAGACTAATTTAAGCCCTTTTCATGATTAAAACTGAGATGATGACCAGACTCCCTGGCAAAATGGGCTATGTAACAGACTATCCAAACCTACCAAAACCGCTCTGCTCACTTTCTCCTTCAGTCTTAATGTTTGCAGTGGCTAATAAGGCAGGGTTACAAGGCCATACTTTCAGATCAGACACAAGACTTTAGGCTCCATAAAACTAAAAGTTCTCTACCTGTAATTTTAAAACTTAAAAGTTCTGCCTACAGAGTTTCTTACAGAAGGTACTTAAAATGGGCAAATTCTATACCTTCAAGAAAGGATAATATCAATAATGAGTCAACATCTGTCCAGTGCTTTGCCTTAGAGTTTATAAACTATAACTTCTCATTTGATTCTCATAAGAAGCTTAATTATTAAAACTATTTCATAGGTCAGTCTGACAGTCTGGCTTGCCCTAAATGGCACAACTGTAAATGGTGGTGTCAGGATCTGAACTCAGCTGCCTGGCTTCCAGTGCTTTTCGATTATACTACTGTATCCCCATCATACATCTTACCTGATAGCTGCCAGATCTCAAACAAATATGGACTTGACTATATGGAGTCAATTGCTGAGATGTACTATCAGAAGAAGGTACAAGAACATCACACGCTTGACAATAGCCAGCTAACCGCTTCTCATCTATGGTACAATGAAGAGATAATGAACCTATCTGTAAAGTAAGAGGTATATATCATTATTCGTCAGTGTAATAGAAACAATAGTCTAGCACCCATTTAGTGCATTTTAACAGTACAAGAAAATGCTAATGGAAAATTCAGGGCTGGAAGAACCATAACAAATTAAAAGGTTTAGAGCAGCGGTCAGCAAAATATTGCTCACAGGCCAAATCCAGCCCATGGCTTGTTTTTATAGATTTCTTGACCTAAGAACAATTCTTACGGTTGTAAAGGGGGGGAAAAAACCATAACAAACTAGACTATACCACAGAAAACTGTATATGGCCCACAAAGCCTAAAATATCTATTATTTAGCCCTTTACAAAAAATTTTGCTGACTCCTGGTTTAGAGTTTTCAGGCCAACATAAAGGTAGACATTATTATTACTCTATGTAGGTATGAAAATTAAGATACTAACAAAGAGTGAACACTGTTAAAAACAAGCTTAAAATATTTTAAAATACATATACTTGCAGAGATTTAAAGGGGGACAGCAAAGAAAACTCAACCTTCACTCAACCGGAATAAACAGAAATGCTTCCACCAAAAGAGAAAAAATTTTTTAAAGACACACTTTATTAAAAAAATTAAAGTTTTGGGGACTTCCCTGGTGGCCAGTGGTTAAGAATCTGCCTGCCAATGCATGGGACACGGGTTCGAGCCCTGGTCTGGGAAGATACCACATGCTGCGGAGCAACTAAGCCCGTGAGCCACAGCTACTGAGCCTGCGCTCTAGAGCCCGTGAGCCACAACTGCTGAGCCCGCGTGCCACAACTACTGAAGCCCGCGCACTGCAATGAAGAGTAGCCCCCGCTCACCGCAACTAGAGAAAGCCCGCACGCAGCAACGGAGACCCAACGCAGCCAAAAATAAAAATAAATAAATAAATTTTAAAAAAATAATTAAAGTTTTAAACTACTATACCTGAAATGCCATAAAATTAGAAATCTGATGAGTGCCCCAGGCAAAGTAAAATGGGGATTCCCAATAAAGTAAATCTCTAGTACATTTAATCAATGTCTCTGGTGAAGAAAGGAAAGACTGAAGTGGGAATTTTTCTGTGCACCAGGCATACAAAAAACTAGTTATATACTTTAAAATTCAGTTTTCTGAATCACAAAAAGAAAAATACAAACAACAAACACATGAAAATGTTTACCCTACTAGGAACCAAGAAAATGCAAATTTTTAAAAGATATTCCAGATCACACGTCCAATTAGCAGTTTAAAAAAAATTCACTGCTGACTGGAGAGCCTTCAAGGAGAAATGTACCTAGGAGAAATGTACCTAGCAAGAAATTTGGCTTTACATATTACATCCTTTAAAAAAATAATGACCACTGACATGGTAATTCTACTTGCAGGAATTTAACTTGAAAGTATGTAAAGTCCAAACAAAAATTTATGCTTGGAGATATAAATTTTACAACTTTATAATAAATAAAAACAGTAAACAATCTAAATGCCCAAACATTAGGAAAATGAAATCACAGCACAACTATATAACAGAATAGAATACATTTAAAATATCTATTCAAATATTTAAGCAAGATACAAAATAGTATATTACAGCATGAGCTTAACTGTATAAAAACATAAAGAATAAAAACTGGAAAAAAAATAAGCTAAAACCACGAAAGGGGTATTACAGATTTTTTCTGATGTTTGCACTACTTTTTTGAACTACCAAATTTACAACAATGAACACTTAACTGGTTTTTTTTATCATCAGAAAAATTAAAGCCAAAAGACATATAGATGTTTTAAAGGACTGAAAATCATATGCCTGTTATGATTGTATTTACCTCTGCAATTAGTTCTTTGGTTCTAAAAAATTTTTCTCTGGCATTTTCATAGACAGCTGGATTTGTAGAGCCTTGCTGGAAGTATGCTGCACCCAAATCATAACACACCTAAAATGGTAATGAATACCAATTTGCTCAGTAATTTTTCATGAACTTAAGAGCTGACAAAACTCAAAGGCATCTTCATCTCAGCAAAACACAGGTACATACACAGCAAAAAAGAAAAAAACATTTCAATGAGCAGTGAAACAATCAATGTTCTTAGTCACAAGCAACAGAAGTCAACTCTGACTGACTTAAGCAGAAAACAGATTTACCCTCAGGATGTCAGGTGGCCTACAGAGTTACTGGGAAAGCCAAAGAATCAGGCTTGGAAAACAAATGGGGGAAGGGAAGCAAGCAGCCAGAACAAGAGCCAAAACTGATGCAGTGAAACACCACTGCGGCCATCTCAACACTAGACTCCACAGATCATGTCACCTGCAGCCACCAGCACTAGACACTGAAAGCAGCAGCTCCACTTCTGCCAGGGCTGCCCCTGGAAACTAGATTTTACTGTCAGTGTTGCTGTTGGCTCACCATCACAACGGATTATCTACCCTCCCCACTTCACTGACTTCCTAGCTAGCTCCTAATTCAGTCTAAACTAAACGTATCTGTCTGTCACACCTATGTGACATACTTGCCCTGGAGCAGGATAAGGGCTAGACAACGCTAGTGTCTGGAGTTTTCAGTTTTATTATAGGAAACAGGCTCTGCCTCCCATCAAGTCTCAGAAGGTAGGGTGTTCTTCTAACATAGAATAGGGGGACAGCCACTGGGGCGTCTCTCCAAAAGAGATAGAAGGGGCAAATGTCTACTATCACAGAACTGGCCAGAATAAAATATTGAGAAATTTGAATTAATGACTATAAAACGATAGTGCATTTCCAGCTGTCTTTTTCTAATAGAACCTGTATATTTTTCCAAGAACGTTCATAAATTGGTATCTAGATTTACTGAATGCAGAACTCAAAGATTGAGTTCAACTTAGCCATTTTATGAACAAGAACACTAAGGCCCAAAAAGTGACATCTCTGCTTAAAAGCATATAACCAAATACTGGCAGAGCCCAAACTTGAAGCCAGATCTCTAGGTTCCTAATATTCTATCTCAAATTTACTCTACACAAGGCTGACCGATCTGTCTTCTCAATATGACTTTCTTAAAAAGCCTTCAAATTATTCCCCGCAGGTAAGAGAAAGTTCAAACCCCAAGGCCTGATCTTCAAGGATCTCAGCATCCGGACTAATTTCTTTCTCCAAACCTCTCTATTCTCCTCTATTTCAATCACACCTGTTTTCTCAATTCCCCATTCACATCAGATCTACAAATGAACTTCATTCCACACCCCGTATTTCCATTTACACCAAACCAACCTTAGCCAACAGACACTCATTCCCCCTCTGAAGCTGTAATAGTCTCTGGTACTCATGACTGAACTACTCTTTACTGTTATGCATTACAGATACTATTCTGCCCTGTTCAACAAATCAAGATTAATTCTTCTCAGCCTCTAGAATACTGCTTTGCACTATTTAACCCACATTTAATGTTGGGCTGATTTTCATTCTAGAGTGCTTCCTTCCATCTAGGGTAAAAGAGTGCTAAAGCAATTTTTAAAAATAGTATGTGTGTGTATACATAATAGAGAAAGATTTAAACACACATAAACACACATACATATGCATACATATTACAGTTACATATAATTCCCCTTTCCAGGCAGAGTACAAGATACCAAAAAGACACTTTCAAGTATAATTATACTGACTAGCCATTAAAACGAGTTTAAATTCTACAGTTAAGAGGTGGTCAATAGGTTAAAACAAACAAAAAAAACAAATCTGATAATGAAGCTGCCCTGAAGGACAGTAATACTTTTGGTTTAACTAAGGAAAAATTTAAGATTTTTCTTCTGAGTCAGGTAAATTTTAGTAACATAAAGACTGCAAATGCACTTTAAACATTAACATGCCAGGAAATGAGTATTAGTACTAATTTGCTATTCAAAAAACAGAAATTATGGCTCAGCTATGTAATTAAAAGAATATTTGATAGGGTTTACCTAGCACATTTATGTAAGAGTTCTGTTTTTTCAGGTCCTATCACCCACTACATTGTGAAAATCAAGACATGTTACCAAGACTTTTAAACAGACTCAGTGAGTATAAGATATGACAGTACCAGAAACCTCCTACATGGAAGTTTCACTGACCATTTAAAGTGGTTACCAACTGTCAATGCCTCTTGACTCCTACTCCTACTGTACAAGACTCCATCTTAACAAGTCTTGAAAAGGGATTATTTTCAACTCCAGAACCAGCTAATCTGAAAAGGTACCTCCGAACCCTTTAAAGTCAGAGCTACTTCTGCCCTTTCAGGATTGGGAAATAGTGATTAAAGAAGTCATGACAACTCACACAATGAACATAGAATGTAAAAAGAACACAGAATGTAAAAGGCTAGTGGCCCTCTCTAGGCAATCATCAAATATTTTAAAATTTTTATTATACTCAAGATTCTGTGCTAGAAAGTGAGAAAGAGGCAAATATATTAAAAAAAAAGACATCAAAGAGTTTATAATCCAGCAGGGAAAAAGAAGACATCAATAAAAAAATATCTAACAACAAACAACAACTGAAAGCAACAAAGGAACTATACAGCACAGAGTTACAGAAAGAAAGCAGGCAACCTTAAGATCTTTGAAAAACTAGGTGTTTCTCTAGTAGCCCACATTTTTCAAAGCCTAGTACAATATTAGTTTTGTTTTGTTTGTTTGGTATGATTAGATTTCTAAAAATATGAATGAACTATAAATTAGTTACATACTCACTGCATTGTCAGTCTCCTAAATACAACTGGGAAACCAGTTCAGAGACAAAAGATCAAATGAAATTTTCCTTCCATTTCTTTTGAAAAATTTCAAGTGAGGTCTTATAAAATCCACAAATCAAATACAATGCAAAGTCTTAATAGCATCTGAAGTCAAAATCAAAGGGACAAGGGCAGAAATAAATTCTAATTAAAAATAAGATTTTCCAAAAATTTGCCATGCATTGATTAAATACGGAAATAAATACCTGGCACTGCATCTCCTCGGTTTTGATTTTCAATCCAACAGTGGAACTCTCAGTCTCTCCATTTACCACGCCTGGCTCCATGGCCAATAAATCTAGCGTTCTCATCGTGTGGACATAAAGATCCTTGTTCAACTTAAGGGCTGCCTCTAGTACCAAGATAGAATCAGAAGCTTGTTCTTTTAGCTACAAAAGTTCAATAAACAAATTATTAAAAGACAAAAATGGCAGCACTGGACTATATTAACCAAAAAATACTTACAGGATACTTAGTAGCTTAGCGTATTAATCTATTTTTAAAATGTTTCTAACATAGCAGGAGTGCAATTATATTTGTTAAAATTATCTTAAAAAAAAAAAAAAAAAAAAAAAGAGGGACTTCCCTGGTGGTCCAGTGGCTAAGACTCCACGCTCCCAATGCAGAGGGCCCGGGTTCGGTCCCTGGTCAGGGAACTACATCCCACATGCCGCAACTAAGAGTTTGCATGCTGCAACTAAAGATCCTGCATGCCACAACTAAAAGATCCTGCACATGGGGGCTTCCCTGGTGGCGCAGTGGTTAAGAATCCGCCTGCCAATGCAGGGCACACGGGTTCAAGCCCTGGTCCAGGAAGATCCCACATGCCACAGAGTAACTAAGCCCATGCGGCACAACTACTGAGCCTGCGCTCTAGAGCCTGCGAGCCACAATTACTAAGCCCACATGCCACAACTACTGAAGTCCGCAGGCCTAGAGCCCGTGCTCTGCCACAATAGAAGCCACCGCAATGAGAAGCTCACGCACCACAACGAAGAGTAGCCCCCGCTCGCCACAACTAGAGGAAGCCTGCGTGCAGCAACAAAGACCCAATGCAGCCAAAAATAAATAAATAAAAATTTTTTTAAAAGAATAAAAAAAAAAAAAGATCCTGCACACGGCAACAAAGATCCCAAGTGCCACAACTAAGACCCAGTGCAGCCAAATAAATTTTTTTTTTAATGAAACAGTAGGTTCCTATTGTGAAATTAGAAAACACATATTGGAAAAGATTGATGTCTTTCTTCTATAAAAAAGTTAATAATTGGGGCTTCCCTGGTGGCGCAGTGGTTGCGCGTCCGCCTGCCGGTGCAGGGGAACCGGGTTCGCGCCCCGGTCTGGGAGGATCCCACGTGCCGCGGAGCGGCTGGGCCCATGAGCCATGGCCGCTGGGCCCGCGCGTCCGGAAAAAAAAAAAAAAAAAGTTAATAATGAAAAATGTTTTAAAGATTTGCACAGTTCCACTGATTTATTCAAGAAATGTTTTGTATGCTTCAATGTGCCAGCCATTTTTAGTAGGCATTAGATAATAATAATAAAATTATGCAGGTTTTTTGCTTCTACATTAAAAATACATTATCTGTTGTATATAGATACAGACTGTCTCTTATCCTCCTTCTCCTCTCCCAGCCTCTGCACTTTAGTTGTTATCTTTGGCACACTGTAGGTGTCAAATAAAGAATTACAGAGATCATTTTTAAATTACAGGAACTACCGTGTTTCTACTTTTATACTGACTAGAGCAATTTAAAAATAACTGTATTTTTCTGACTACAGAAGTAGGCTTAGGGAATTCCTTGGCAGTCCAGTGGTTAGGACTCGGCGCTTTCACTGTCGGGCCCCGGGTTCAATCCCTGGTTGGGGAACTAAGATCCCATGAGCTGTGCAGCGCAGCCAATAAAAATTAAATTAAATTAAAAAAAATTTTTTTTAATTAAAAAAATAAAATTTTAAAATATAATGCATGTTTACTGTAGAATTTTGGGAGAACATAAAAGAATATAAACATATCACCTATAAGAGTGATTTCTCACATCTGCCAAAGTACTGTGAAATATTTGACAACAGAATTGGTGGTAAAGCACTCTCATTAACATTAAAAACATGTACAGGGACTTCCCTGGTGGCGCAGTGGTTAAAAATCCACCTGCCAATGCAGGGGACACGGGTTCGAGCCCTGGTCTGGGAAGATCCCACATGCCGCAGAGCAACTAAGCCCGTGTGCCACAACTACTGAGCCTGCGCCCTAGAGCCCACAAGCCACCACTACTGAAGCCTGTGCTCCTAGAGCCCGTGCTCTGCAACAAAGAGAAGCCACCACAATAGGAAGCCCGTTGGGCTTCCCTGGTGGCACAGTGGTTGAGAGTCTGCCTGCCGGTGCAGGGGACACGGGTTCAAGCCCTGGTCTGGGAGGATCCCACATGCCGCGGAGCAACTAGGCCCGTGAGCCACAACTACTGAGCCTGCACGTCTGGAGCTTGTGCTCCGCAACAAGAGGCCGCGACAGTGAGAGGCCCATGCACCGCGATGAAGAGTGGCCCCCGCTCGCCGCAACTAGAGAAAGCCCTCGCACAGAAACGAAGACCCAACGCAGCCAAAGATAAATAAATAAATAAATAAATAAAATTAAAAAAAAAAAAGAAGCCCCTGCTCACCGCAACTAGAGAAAAGCCCAGGCACAGCAACAAAGACCCAGCACAGCCAAAATTAATTAATTTTTTTTCAATGTACAATTTAGAATATTACCAAACTATGTTCTAACAAGTAAAAATCTAAATGCCATTGCAACTAGACCTTGCCAACTCTTATATACCTAAGATTAGAAGAAGCACCTACACATGCTCTAAATATGTCCCAGAAAAGTTACAGTGTAACTGATGCCAATACTCACCACTTTCAAAATATTTTCTGTTAGCTCTTTCTCCTGTTGCATCTGATTCATACTAAAAGAGAAATGATTGAAGAGTATCAAACATTACTTGAAAGACTGAAAATTCAAAACTTAAAGATCATTCTTGAAAGTGAGGTTGAATTTAAATTAAAATGTTTTTAATGCTATTTCTTTTCATGCTTAAAAAACAAACAAAAACTCAATGCTGATGCTCCTTTACCATTATTTTCTCCTTTGCTTTGTATTTAAAAAAAAAAACTCATTTTTTTTTTTTTTTTTTTACTTCTTCATTTATTCATTTCCTCAAACAGTTTTTTGGTGTTTAAAAAGTAACAAAACGGGCTTCCCTAGTGGCGCAGTGGTTGAGAGTCCACCTGCCGATGCAGGGGACACGGGTTCGTGCCCCGGTCCGGGAAGATCCCACATGCCGCGGAGCCGCTGGGCCCGTGAGCCATGGCCGCTGAGCCTGCGTGTCCAGAGCCTGTGCTCCGCAACGGGAGAGGCCACAACAGTGAGAGGCCCGTGTACCGCAAAAAACAAACAAACAAACAAACAAAAGTAACAAAAGATAAGCACCTGCATGGTGATATAGACATGCAAACAAAAATATAACACAAATGCTAAGCATCAAAACATTACCCAGAAAATGATTTTCTAATAATGATATATATATTTTTTAATTTATTTTTATTTTTGGCTGCACTGGGTCTTCGTTGCTGCATGTGGGCTTTTCACTGCGGTGGCTTCTCTTGTTGGAGAGCACAGGCTTCTAGGCCCACGGACTTCACTAGTTGTGGCTCGCAGGCTCTAGAGCGCAGCCTCAGTAGCTGCTCAGGCTCAGTGGTAGCGGTGCACGGGTTTAGCTGCTCCGCGACATATGGGATCTTCCTGGACCAGAGCTCAAACCCGTGTCCCCAGCATTGGCAGGCGGATTCTTAACCACTGCGCCACCAAGGTCCCTCTACTAATGATATTTTTAGGTGATATTTGTAGGTAGCATTAGAAAATAATGTTGCCTAGAAATAATGATTTCTTCCATTTATTCATTTACTTATCAGATATTTCTTAGGCATTTTAAATGTGCTAGGAATGCTGCTAAACTCTTTAGATGAATTAATGATTAAGACATTAAGGATAAACAAACCCTCAGTTTAAGAATAAAATTTACTGATATCAAAAGCTCATTTGTATCAAGTTAGAAACTACACTTTCTTCCTCCAAATTTGGGTAAGTTGCTATCTGGAATTTAAGAACTAGGTTTAAAACTCTGGATATGATCAAACTATTGTAATTAACTTTTACACTCTAAATTAAAATAATTTCCAGCATACAAAACAAATATATCTCCTTCAAGTAAATTTAATTAAATGAAAACCATCTTAATACGTGGAAGCAGGTCAGCTAATGTTAAGATGAAAGGCACAATTTAAAAAGTGCTCCCCTTCTTTTTCAGAGCTCTCTACTCTAGATATCCAAGGCACTATCTGAATCTCTCACCCTTCTAACTCCTCCAAACCCACCTTTATGCAGGCCTTCTGCCCTCTGATTTCTGCTCTACTCCTTCTGTACCAGGAGTTATTAAAAACTTACAAAGTTAAAAAAAAATTCTGATGAAAAAAGTGCCAAGTAAGGGTCTTATTGGCCAACTTACACACTTAACTGAGGAGGTCCAGGTTTTGCCTGTTTGACAGGAAAACTACTTTGAACAATTGTCCTAATTGCCCTGTAAAAAAGACCAAAAAGTCAAAATTTAACACACTATAAATATCATTTCAAGTATTTTTTCAAGTACTCCTGAGAAGACTTAAAAACTATCTGAAATTCTAACTGATATATAATAAAAACTTTATAAGTCATCCACATCTTTATCAGAATTCTTTTCATCTATGCAGTCATAAATTTTCTCCACCAACAGATTCACTGTTCCCAAGATCCTCTGAGAGATTCCTAGAGTAGAAGGGGTAACTTAAAAGCATATCCCTGAAAGTCAGAGTGCAATTAAAGAGAGGCTGCCCAACACATTTCAGGTTTATGAAAACATTTACCATCTATTGTAGAGAAGTATAGCCATGGCAGTGGTTGGAGGTAAAGTGGCCAGATCCATGTCTACGTGCTTTGTTCCAGGAGGAACTTTACTGATGCACAGCAGTTCATTTAGTAACATATTCAATACTGGAACAGACAAACTTAAAAAGGAAGAATCAAAAGATAAATAAGCTGTGTAAGCACGAAATGCACAATTCAGTATTTTCACTAAAAATAATTATACTGTTAAAGGAGTAAATCTACAGAACCAGTTTATTAACCTGTCTCAACAACTTATATGAAAATATACCTATCAAATTCAAAAAGATTTTTTAAGCTTTCATTATGAAACAATTCAAACATATAGAAAAGTAGACAGAATAATATAATATAGCCCAATGTGCCCATCATCCAGCTTCAACAATTATCAACTGATAGCCAATCTTGTTTCATCTCCACTCCACCCACTTCCCTCCTTCCCATATTATTGTGAAGCAAATTCCCATTAAATCATTTTTTCCACAAGTATTTCAGAATATATCTCCAAAAAATTACCTCCTAACATAATGACAGTATAAATTTCACATCTAAAAAAACTTTAATTGCTTTCCATCAAATAGACAATCAATGCTCAATTTTCCAAGTGTAACACATACATCATACTTTTTTGTACACACTGCTACCTGTTGATATGCCTCAAATCTATTAATGGATAAGTTTCCCCTTAGATTAAAGAGTAAAACTTTTTTTTTAATTCTAATTTTAATGCTATAGAAGATACGGTGAAAAAACAATGTTTAGATACTACTAGTGTGAGTATAAACTAATACAACTCTCTTGGAATACAATCTGGTAATATGCATCATGTGCTTTAAAAATGCTTATACCACTTGACCAAGCAATTTAACAATCTATACTAAGGCTGTAACTCGAAATTCAGATAAAGTTTACGGACATAGACATTTAAGGCTCTGTCATTTATAAAAGTGAAAAACTAGAGAAAACTGTCAATGGAGGAACAGTTAATAAATTATCTATACAATGGAATAAACTCCAAAAAACAAAATGGGAAAATGTTAATGATATCCTGCTATGTGAAATAAAACAAATCAAAACAGTATATAAGGTATGTTCACAACTTGTTTAATAATAAAGGGAGAGGGGCTTCCCTGGTGGCGCAGTGGTTGAGAGTCCGCCTGCCGATGCAGGGGACACGGGTTCTTGCCCCGGTCCGGGAAGATCCCACATGCCGCGGAGCGGCTGGGCCCGTGAGCCATGGCCGCTGAGCCTGTGCGTCCGGAGCCTGTGCTCCGCAACGGGAGAGGCCACAACAGTGAGAGGCCCGCGTAACACACACACACAAAAAAATAAAAAATAAAAAAAAATAAAGGGAGAAAAACAACAAAAATCACACAAAAATGTTAAAAATACTTCTCTTCCCTCCTCTATTATTTCCTATTTTCTGAATTTTCCCAAATGTTCTATAAGGTATTTCTTTTTAAATTGTGAGAAGGGGATGAAAACAAATCATTTTATAACTACGCCTTTGAAATTATTTATTTGTAAACAAATAACCACTGATTCTAATGAGACAGCTTAATAGTTTGGGAGATAGTGATTGATTTATGCCCAGTAAAATTAACTGAATTATTCAATAGGGAATCATCCATACATTATGTACCATCCATCATTAATTTTTATTCATTTTCTTCAGATATATAAAAGTAAACTGAACATTTAAAACTGTTTAGGCATGGACTTTCCTACTTATCACATCAAAAAAAAGAACAATAATAAAATGGCTCATTATTGATAACACCAAGTTTATACTTTAAAAGGTTATTTAAATTCATCTAATAGTCGAATATTTTCTTACACCTTTTGAAAACTACTTGCATATTTTACCAAGAATGCAGAGAAAAATAATTTTCATTTTAAGGGCCAATATTATAAGAACACATATTGAAATAAACCAAGATATCTAACAGTACTAAAAATAAATTCATTTAAATCTTGTATACCTTTTCTCTAATACGTCTAAGTCCCACTTCAAATGTGCAGCAACTTTAAGAGCAAGAAGCTTTAAAATACGATTTCTCTTGTTATCAGGTGGAGGTTGAACTTGGTTCTGTTCATTAACTGAAGGTTTAGAAGCCTGTTCCAAAAACTGGACTATAAGTTGAACTGGTGCAGGATCTAGGATTTAAAAGAAAATAATTCTTGAACTTAAGTTCTAATTATGAAGATCCAAAGGATTCAGTGTATTAGTTTTTGACCACAAAGGAATCCAAACAGGCCAACAGGCACATGAAAAGATGCTCCAAATCGCTATTAGAGAAATGCAAATCAGGGCTTCCCTGGTGGCGCAGTGGTTGAGAATCTGCCCGCCGATGCAGGGGACACGGGTTCGTGCCCCAGTCCGGGAAGATCCCACATGCCGCGGAGCAGCTGGGCCCGTGAGCCATGGCCTCTGAGCCTGCGCGTCCGGAGCCTGTGCTCCACAAGGGGAGAGGCCACAACAGTGAGAGGCCCGCGTACCACAAAAAAAAAAAAAAAAAAAAAAAAAAAAAATGCAAATCAAAACTACAATGAGGTATCACCTCACACCAGTCAGGAAGGCCATCACCAAAACGTCTACAAATAATAAATGCTGGAGAGGGTGTGGAAAGAAGAGAACCCTCCTACATGATTGACGGGAATGTAAACTGGTGCAGCCGCTATGGAAAACAGTATGGAGGTTCCCTAAAAAATTAAAAATAAAGTTACTATATGATCCAGCAATCCCACTCCTGGGCATATATCTGGAAAAGACGAAAACTCTAATTTGAAAAGAAATATGCACCCATAAGTTCACAGCAGCACTATTCACAATAGCCAAGACATGGAAACAACCCAAGCGTCCACTGACAGATGAATGGATAAAGAAGATGTGGTACATATATACATTGGAATATTACTCAGCCATAAAAAAGAATGAAATTATGCCAGTGCAGCAACATGGATGGACCTAGAGATTATCATACTAAGAAAAGTAAGTCAGACAGAGAAAGACAAATGTCATATGACATCACTTTATGTGGAATCTAAAAAAGTGATACAAATGAACTTATTTACAAAACAGAAATAGACTCACAAAGAAAACAAATCTATGGTTACCAAATGGGAAAGGGGGGAGGGATAAATTAGGAATTTGGGATTGACAGATACATATAAAATAAACAAGGACCTACTGTATAGCACAGGGAACTACATTCAATATTTTATAATAACCTATAATGGAAAAGTATCTGAAAAGGAATATATATATATATCTTAATCACTTTGCTGTACACCTGAAACACTGTACATCAACTATACTTCAATTAAAAAGAAAGTTAAAAAAAATCCAAACTATTATGTAGTTAGAATAACTAAGGATTATGATTTATAAGAAGTGTGCCTGTGGATTAAAGGGAAAGATCTGGAAGGGTGTAAGGAAGAAAGGATAACAGATTCCTGCAGAAGAAAGCACTTTACAGGGAAGAACATAATGGTTATAGATTTCCAGTTCAGCAAACAACGAACGTCAATTAGAGGAAAGAGATGTCATCTTTAGAATCACTTTTTTAACGCTTAATTAGTGGGACCTGCATCAAGTTACCTCTGCACCTGTTTCTGTCATGCAAAATAGAGGATAATGCCACCTACCTCACAGGATTACTATGAAGACTGATTAAATGAGATAACAGATATGAAGCATTAAGCACAGTGACTGGCACGCAGAAACACTCAACAAACGTTAGTCAAAAGCAATGAATTAAAAGAACATAATACAATATAGGTGGTAAAACTGCCCAAGTGAAGTACACTAACTTCTCGCACAGCAGTCTCCACCAGGAGACTAAGGCCAGTCTATTAGACTGAACAAGCCACATCTGGATTCGAACTTTATCAGCAAAATATCATCCAAGGAACTTACCTTTTCTTTCCAAAAATGCCTGGGGTTTTCCACCTTCCCTGAGAGCACTCATTAACTGGGATATTAATCATGATCATCATCATACAATAACCATCTTGTAATTGTAGTTTTTTTCTGCTTTCAAAGATTTCTTCATTTTGATTTACAGTTTAACTTTGAAATATATAATTAAGAGTCGGTAAAGTCTCCTCGTTGAGGAATAAAACAAGTTAAATAGGAACCTAAGATAGTTAACTAATTAGTGTCAGGATCAGCCCCCGAACCGCTGATTTCTCCCCATCTCCCCAAACTGTACGGGGTTCTGTCAAGAGGAGAGGTCGACCTAGTCTCCCCAACCCAAATACTCTCACAAGGCCATCTCGCAGGTGTTAAAACCCCGAACAGTAAAAGGGGGTGGATGCGGAAGCGCCTTTGTTTTGCGCCTTTCTTTGGCCTCCCACAACAGTGCTCCCACACTGGTGTGTTTAATACTTAGCCGGGGGCCTCGCCAGAGCTCGGCTCCGGTCCCCGCCTCCCGAGCCGCAGGTTCGTGGCCGAGAAGGCGCGGGATGGTGAGAGACGGGAGGGCAGCGCCGGTGGCCGGGTCCCGCTCCGCTCGAGCTGCAGGCGCCGCGCTTACCCGGGCAGGGCTTGCGCAGATGTTTCTCCAACAGCGACTCCTCCAGCAGGAACTCGAACCAGCAGGTCTGCGGCGGGGTGCAGGGCCGGCTGGAGGTGGCCGCCTCCCGGTCCGCCGCCTCCGCGCTCATCCTGCCCCCGCCGCCGCTACCCCCCGGGACGTTTCCCGGCTCCAACCTGACACTCGGACGCGGGCCCTGGGCCTGTGATCTCCGGAACCCCTAGGACCTAGTACGCACTTGGAACGTCCCGGAAACCCACACAGTCCAAAATGGCTGCGCGGCCCAGCCAGAGCTGGGGATCCTGGATCCGCCTCCCGGCGCCACCGCCGCGCCTCCAAGCCAATCGTTATTTCAGTTGGAGAAAGTGGGCGGGATCTATCCTCAGACCACGCCTCCTCTCAGTTGCCTTGGGAGACGGCTTGCGGGTAAACTGGGTCGCAGGTTGGTTTTCCGGGTAAATTGGGTCGCAGGCTGGTTTTCCCGGTTCCCTGGGAGTTTCTCAGCGAGCAAATGAAACAGCCTCATCAATAGGCCTCATTGTCTTCGTAAAAGGCAGTGAACACTACAAGTTCAAACTGTGATCTAGGCAAAGTTTGTTTTCGGTGCTTTCAATTTTCCCACTTCCATTTCTGAGATTTCCTACTACCTAGGTCCTCTCGGCGGATGTGCCCTCGTGTCTTGGGCGCCAGCGTCCCCGCCCCCTTTCCGAGACAGCTGACGGCCCACGTGAGATCTAGCTTTTCTGCTGCTTCTCAGGGCTAGCTCTCAGTGTTTAGCGCCTAATTAACTCTCTTCATATCCCGGCTAGAGTTATTAAGACCATTTTACATTTACCTTCATTCTGTAATGTTCTTGTGTTTTATTGTTTTTGTTTGCGGTACGCGGGCCTCTCCCTGTTGTGGCCTCTCCCGCTGCGGAGCACAGGCTCCGATCGCTCAGGCTCAGCGGCCATGGCTCACGGGCCCAGCCGCTCCGCGGCATGTGGGATCTTCCTGTTGTGGCCTCTCCCGCTGCGGAGCACAGGCTCCGATCGCTCAGGCTCAGCGGCCATGGCTCACGGGCCCAGCCGCTCCGCGGCATGTGAGATCTTCCCGGACCGGGGCACGAACCCGTGTCCCCTGCATCGGCAGGCGGACTCGCAACCACTGCGCCACCAGGGAAGCCCTGTTCTTGTGTTTTTTATTAACGAAGTTGAAAAAAGTGTATTCATCGATCGTGCACACGATCTATATTGAGTGCAAACAAACCTCTCTGAACCTTACTTTTCATATTTGTAAATCAGGAATTATAATAGTGCCTAATCTTAGGGTTGATAAGAGAATTAAAGGCAGAACTTGATAGTACAGGTAAGCTTTTTAAACAAGGCCTGACATCTAGAAACATGGGCAAATGTTAGCAAATATCATATAGTGCTTTCTTCATATACATGATTCTAGTTTTCTCCTATAAACGACCCTGTTACACATGTTTTAACCAATGAAAACACTGAAGTTCCAGAGTTATCATTTGCCCAAGGTTTCCCAACAGTCGAGGGGTGGAGCCAGAGCTTTGGTGATCTTTCCACTGTACTCAGGCTGCTTCCAACATTCGATAGAGAGGATAAGACTGATGGCTTACGGTCTTTTCCAGAATGAAATGGTAGAGCTTTGAAAAGTTTTAGGAAAAATAAATGGAAGTAGCTCCTCCATACGTGAAGGAAAATCAGTGCTTCAGTGGCAACCGTTGCCTTGTTCTCTTCCTGTGCAATCCTCTTTCTGGATTCTACCCTGCCTCTCTCCCACTCTTTCATTCTGGTGCTTCCTGGGGTCCTGGTCTTAGTCCTCTTCTCACTGTAAAAACTGCATCACTCCCCCCACTCCTGAAACTCTATCCTAGGCTCTAAAGAACACAGGTTGGAAATCATGTATTAGAGTAATAAAATCATCAGGACCTAAATTAATAAAATATCAATAGGAAGACAGTCTCTTCAGCAAGTGGTGTTGGAAAAGTTGGCCAGCCGCATATAAATCAATGAAGTTTGAACACACCCTCACACCATACACAAAAGTAAACTCAAAATGGCATAAAGACTTAAATATAAGACAAGACGCTATAAAACTCCTAGAAGAGAACATAGGCAAAACATTCTCTGACATATATCGTACCAATATTTTCTTAGGTCAGTGTCCCAAGGCAATAGAAATAAAAGCAAAAATAAACAAATGGGACCTAATCAAACTTATAAGCTTTTGCACAACAAAGGAAACCATAGGGCTTCCCTGGTGGCGCAGTGGTTGAGAGTCCGCCTGCCGATGCAGGGGACGCGGGTTCGTG
>NC_041228.1:41429353-41434457 GCF_002837175.3 Physeter macrocephalus
CCCGTGAGCCATGGCCGCTGAGCCTGCGCGTCCGGAGCCTGTGCTCCGCAACGGGAGAGGCCACAACGGTGAGAGGCCCGCGTACCGGAAAAAAAAAAAAAGAGTCTACAAATAATAAATGCTGGAGAGAGCATAAAGAAAAGGGAACCCTCTTACACTCTTGGTAGGAATGTAAATTGGTGCAGCCACTATGGAAAACAGTATGGAGGTTCCTCAAAAAGCTAACAATAGAGTTGAACTATGATCCAGCAATTCCACTCCTGGGCATATACACAGATAAAACTATAATTTGAAAAGATGCATGCACCCCTGGGAAACCATAAACAAAATGAAAAGATAACCTACAGACTGGGAGAAAATATTTGCAAATGATGCAACCAACAAAGGCTTAATTTCCAAAATACACAAATAGCTAATACAATTCAATAACAAAAAAAACAACCCAATTGAAAAACGGGCAGAAGACCTAAACAGACATTTCTCCAAAGAGACATACAGATGGCCAATAGGCACATGAAAAGATGCTCATCTTCGCTAATTATTAGAGAAATGTAGGGAGAGGCCACAACGGTGAGAGGCCCGCGTACCGGAAAAAAAAAAAAAGAGTCTACAAATAATAAATGCTGGAGAGAGCATAAAGAAAAGGGAACCCTCTTACACTCTTGGTAGGAATGTAAATTGGTGCAGCCACTATGGAAAACAGTATGGAGGTTCCTCAAAAAGCTAACAATAGAGTTGAACTATGATCCAGCAATTCCACTCCTGGGCATATACACAGATAAAACTATAATTTGAAAAGATGCATGCACCCCTGTGTTCACAGCAGCACTATTTACGATAGCCAAGACATGGAAACAACCTAAATGTCCATCAACAGATGAATGGATAAGGAAGATGTGGTAGGGGCTTCCCTGGTGGCGCAGTGGTTAAGAATCCGCCTGCCAACACAGGGGACAGGGGTTCAAGCCCTGATCCAGGAAGATCGCACATGCCGCGGAGCTTAGAGAAATGTAAATCAAAACTACAATAAGGTACCACCTCACACCAGTCAGAATGGCCATCATTTAAAAGTCTAGGGCTTCCCTTGTGGCACAGTGGTTGAGAGTCCGCCTGCCGATGCAGGGGACGCGGGTTGCTCCGCAACGGGAGAGGCCACAACGGTGAGAGGCCCGCGTACCGGAAAAAAAAAAAAAGAGTCTACAAATAATAAATGCTGGAGAGAGCATAAAGAAAAGGGAACCCTCTTACACTCTTGGTAGGAATGTAAATTGGTGCAGCCACTATGGAAAACAGTATGGAGGTTCCTCAAAAAGCTAACAATAGAGTTGAACTATGATCCAGCAATTCCACTCCTGGGCATATACACAGATAAAACTATAATTTGAAAAGATGCATGCACCCCTGTGTTCACAGCAGCACTATTTACGATAGCCAAGACATGGAAACAACCTAAATGTCCATCAACAGATGAATGGATAAGGAAGATGTGGTAGGGGCTTCCCTGGTGGCGCAGTGGTTAAGAATCCGCCTGCCAACACAGGGGACAGGGGTTCAAGCCCTGATCCAGGAAGATCGCACATGCCGCGGAGCAACTAAGCCCATGTGCCACAACTACTGAGCCTGCGCTCTAGAGCCTGCGAACCACAACTACTGAGCCCACGCACCACAACTACTCAAGCCCTTGTGCCTAGAGCCCACACTCTGCAACAAGGGAAGCCACTGCAATGAGAAGCCCACGCACTGCAATGAAGAGTAGCCTCCACTCGCCACAACTAAAGAAAGCCCATGCATGGCAATGAAGACCCAACGCAGCCAAAAAAAAAAAGATAAATAAATTTATAAAATGCACTGAATTTATAGAAAGATTTGAGAAGAATTGACATCTTGAGTCTTTCAATCCATAAATATGTCATATCTTTCCATTTATTTAAATCTTCTTTAGTATCTCTCAGCAATGACTTGTAGTTTTTCAGTATATTTTCACATCTTCCTTTAAATTTATTTAAATTCCTTTACAATGTATTTAAATTTTATTACAGATAATTTTTTAAATTTCAAATTCCAATTGTTACTAGTATATAGAATATGACTAGATCTCCAAAACATACTGCTGAGTCAAAAGAAGCAGGTTATGGAAAAAATAAGTACAATAGGATATGTGTGAATTATAAAACCCCCAGAATGCCATATACTGTCCATAGATATGTATGTATGTATGTATATATACAAATATGTACACATAAATGGACTGAAGTGGCATTGTCAAAGTATAGTCTGCCATCCCCAGAGGACCTCCCAGATCCTTTCAGAGAGTCTTTGAGGTCAGAGTTATTTTCACAATACTAACATGCAACTTGCCTTTTTTGCTGTGTTAACATTTGCGCTGATGATTCAAAAGCAATGGTGGGAAGAACTTGTAGCAACTCAGCATGCATCAAAGCAGTGACATTGTTTTTCACTAACACCACTTACTGGCAGTTTTAAAAAATGACAATTTCACTTATGTCCATGGTGACACAGTAACAAGTATTAATTTTATTAACTCTTGAACCTTGAATACGTCATATCTTTTAAATATTCTCTATATGAAATGAGAAGCACACATAAAGCACCTCTGCTGGATAGCAAAGTACAGTGGTTGTCTCAACTCGAGCTATCTGAGCTATGATCCGAGCGAGCAGCTTTTTCATGAAACACCATTTTTACTTGAAAGAACAAGGACAGACTAATTACGGTTATTCAGAGTTGGGTATTTGACAGACATTTTCTCAAAAATGGATGAAGTGAGTCTGTCACTTCATGGAAAACAACTGACAGTATTTGTGGCTAATGATAAATTTTGAATTTTCAAGGAAAAATTAGAATTCTCGACTGTGAACTTGACAGCTTTCCAATGCTTACAGACTTTTCTAATGAAATAGGTGGTGATATAATTATGTTTTTTTTGATATTGGAATAAAATGTGTCAACTTTTGGGTGGTCATATAATTCAGAAAACCAATATTTTTGTAATGGGTACAAGATCCATTCTAATTACAAGACAGAGCAATGGATTTTAATAGAACAGATTTCGAAAAGTTAACTGATACAATTGCAGATTCCAAATTGCAACTAACCTGTAAAAAACCACCACTGGGCTTCCCTGATGGCGCAGTGGTTAAGAATCCACTGCCAGTGCGGGGGACACAGGTTCGAGCCCTGGTCCGGGAAGATCCCACATGCTTCAGAGCAACTAAGCCTGTGCACCACAACAACTGAGCCTGCACTCTAGAGCCTGCAAGCCACAACTACTGAGCCCGTGTGCCACAACTACTGAAGCCCACACACCTAGAGCCCGTGCTCCGCAACAAGAGAAGCCACTGCAACGAGAAACCCGTGCACCGCAACGAAAAGTAGTCCCCGCTCGCCACAACTAGAGAGAGCCCGTGTGCAGCAATGAAGACCCAACACAGCCAATAAATAAATAAATTCATATATATATATAAAATTAAAAACCACCACTTTCTCGAGTTTTGGTATAGTATCAAAGAAGAAAATCCACAATTATCTGAAAAGGCTCATAAAATTCTCCTTTTTCAACTACATAGCTATATGATCATCTCAATAGATACACAAAAAGCTTTTGACAAAATTCAACACCCAATTATGATAAAAACTCTCCAGAAAGTGGGCATAGAGGGAAGCTTCCTCAACATAATAAAGGCCATATATGACAAATCCACAGCAAACATCATTCTTAATGGTGAAAAACTGAAAGCATTTCCTCAAGATCAGGAATAAGACAAGGATGTCCACTCTCACCATTACTCAACATAGTATTGGAAGTCCTAGCCACGGCAATCAGAGAAGAAAAAGAAATAAAAGAAACACAAATTGGAAAAGGAGAAGTAAAACTGTCATTGTTTGCAGATGACATGATGCTATACACAGAAAATCCTAAAGATGCCACCGGAAAACTACTAGAACTAAGCAATGAATTTGGTAAGGTTGCAGGATACGAAATTAATGCACAGAAATCTCTTGCATTCCTATACACTAACAATGAAAGATCAGGAAGAGAAATTAAGGAAACAACCCCATTTACCATCACAAAAAAAAAGAATAAAATACCTAGGAATAAACCTACCTAAGTAGGCAAAAGACCTGTACTCAGAAAACTATAAAACACTGATGAAAGAAATCAAAGATGACATAAACAGATGGAGAGATATACCATGCTCCTGGATTGGAAGAAACAATATTGTGAAAATGACTATACTACCCAAAGCAGTTCAATGCAACCCCTATCAAATTACCAATGGCATTTTTCACAGAATTAGAACAAAAAATTATACAATTTGTATGGAAACACAAAAGACCCTGAAAAGCCAAAGCAATCTTGAGAAAGAAAAACTGAGCTGGAGGAATCAGGCTCCCTGACTTCAGACTATACTACAAAGCTACAGTAATCCAGACACTGTGGTACTGGCACAAAAACAGAAATATAGATCAATGGTACAGGATAGAAAGCCCAGAGATAAACCCACACACCTATGGTCACCTAATCTATGACAAAGAAGGCAAGAATACAGTGGAGACAAGACGGCCTCTTCAATAAATGGTGCTGGGAAAACTGGACAGCTACATGTAAAAGAATGAAAGTAGAACACTACCTAACACCATACACAAAAATAAACTCAAAATGGATTAAAGACCTAAATGTAAGACTGGACACTATAAAACTCTTAGAGGTAAACATAGGAAAAACACTCTGACATAAATCAAAGCAAGATCTTTTATGACCCACCTCCTAGAATGATGAAAATAAAAACAAAAATAAGCGAATGGGGCCTAATTAAACTTAAAAGCTTTTGCACAACAAAGGAAACCATAAAAAAGACAAAAAGACAACCCTCAGATGGGACAAAATATTTGCAAATGAAGCAACAAACAAAGGATTAATCTCCAAAATATATAAGCAGCTCATGCAGCTCAATATCAAAATAACAAACAACCCAATCCAAAAATGGGCAGAAGACCTAAATAGACATTTCTCCAAAGAAGATATACAAATTGCCAACAAACACATGACAGGATGCTCAACATCACTAATCATTAGAGAAAT
>NC_041228.1:41434729-41484351 GCF_002837175.3 Physeter macrocephalus
AGCCAGCACATGGAAACAACCTAAATGTCCATTGACAGATGAATGGATAAAGAAGATGTGGTACATACATATAATGGAATATTATTCAGCCATAAAAAGAAATGAAATTGGGTCATTTGTAGAGATGTGGATGGACATAGAGTCTGTCATACAGAGTGAAGTTAAGTCAGAAAGAGAAAAACAAATATCGTATATTAACGCATATATGTGGAATCTAGAAAAATGGTACAGATGAACCTATTTGCAGGGCAGGAATAAAAAGGCAGACGTAGAGAATGGACGTGTGGACACGGCGGGGAAAGGGAGGGTGGGATGAACTGGGAGATTAGGTTCAACATAAATATACTACCATGTGTAAAATAGATAGCTAGTGGGAACCTGCTGTTATAGCACAGGGTGCTCAGCTCGGTGCTCTGTGATGGCCTAGTTGGGTGGCATGGGGGGAAGGGAGGTCCAAGAGGGAGGGGATATGTGTATTCATATGGCTGATGCACTTCGCTGTGCAGCAGAAACTAACACAACATTGTAAAGCAATTATACTCCAATAAAACAAAACAAAACAAAACAAAAAAACCACCACTTTCTCGAGTTTTGGTATAGTATCAAAGAAGAGAATCCACAACTATCTGAAAATGCTCATAACATTCTCCTTTTTCAACTACATAGCTATATAAGGCTGGCTTTTTATTGAAAAGAAATTTTGATATTTCTACCCAAAGAACATATTGTAAACAGTTTGAATGCTGAAGCAGATATGAGAATCCATTGTCTTCTATTAGTCATACATGAAAGAGATTTGCAAAAATATAAAACAATGCTATTCTTCTCACTACATTTTTTAATGAAAATAAAGGGTTTTTGCATAAAAGTTATATGTTAACACATAATAGGCCTGTTATTTTTATTTTTAAATGAATTACATATTTAAGTTTTTCTCAGTTTTAATTTTTAATATGGTAAATATCAATAGATATAACTGACATAAACAAAGGCTCTTAGGAGTGCTTAATAATTTTTAAGAGTGTAATGGGGTCCTGAGACTAAAAAGTTTGAAAAACTACTTTATTGAGGCTTGCACAGCAAAGTCTTTCCACCGTTTGGCTCTGAGAGAGAGGGGAAAGGGGCTAGGACAGGAGTAGGGTAGGAAGGGGCAGGTGGGGTGGCGCAAGGGTCACAGGTACTACAGCTTTATCTGTAATATTTATATATTTAATATTTATATTTTATAATTAACATTTGTCAATTCTGGGTGGATGGTGAAAACATGTGTAGTATATTATTTTTTGTACTTCTGTAAACGTTTTTAAATTCTCAAAATAAAAATTTAAATAAAACATATTATTCTTAAGAAGTATAAAAATGTATTCATGTTTTTACAGTCCCCAATATCTCCTCAAAACCCATGAAAACTGTTATGTGCTTATAGAAACAAACTATTATGGAGCATTGCTTATATACCACGACTCATACCAGGTACTCTACCCTCATTTTCTCATTCAGTCCTTACAACATCCTACAGGGTAGGTATTATGACCCCGTCTTACAGCTGAAGAAAGTGAGGATCAGAGAAGTTAAGTAACTTTCCCAAAGTCTCCCAGCAAACAATCCTCGTGAAACCAGAATTTGAGCCCTTATTTGCTGTAGCCCCCACTCGCAGCAACTAGAGAAAGCCCGCGTGCAGCAACGAAGACCCAACGCAGCCCAAAAAAAAAAAAAAAAATGGGTGAAGGGGGTCAACTGTCTGGTGATGGATGGTAGCTAGACTTGTGGTGGTAATCACTCTGTAGTATATACAGATTATTAATAATAATTCTGTACACATGAAACATATAATAAAAATAATAGCTAATATAGTATTTATCATTTATGAACAAGGCACTGTGCCAAGTATTTTACATATACCATCTCATTTAAGCCTCATAACAGTCCTACAATAGGTAGGTACTATTAAGTGTGCCCATTTTATAGATGAGGAAACTGAGTCTCAAAGGAATTAAGTGACTTATCCGGTATCACACACCTAGTTAGTAGTAAAATAGGGATTTGAGTCTCCATTTTACTGGATCCCAGAAGCCAAACTTACCATTCTACTTCATCAGGAAGATGCCTTGCGGCACTTCCCTGGCGGTCCAGTGGTGAAGGCTTGGCGCTTTCACTGCTGGGGGCTCAGGGTTCAATCCCTGGTCAGGGAACTAAGATCCCACAGCCACACAGCGCAGCCAAAAAGAAGATACTTTGCTGTTTGTTTGTTTTTTAAATAGTTGTAAACCTGCAGAAAAGTGGCAAGAACTCTCACAATCCTTTCACCCAGATTTCTCAATTGTTAATATTTTACTACACTTTCTCCATCATCCTCTCTCCACAACATCTTCTCGGACCACCCTGCTTCCTTGGACACCAATAGGGTGACCAGCTCATCCTGGTTTGGCCAGGACTGTCCCAGCTTTAAAAGTGAAAGTCCTACAACCCAACGACCCTGGCTGCCTTCAGGACAAGCCCTAACGCTAGGCAAGTCGCCGTGCAACAACTCCTCCCTTTGCCCCCAACTGCTTGGATGTTGGGTGCTGACATCTCCCCTTGGAGGAGGAATACGGGAAGGAAAAGGAAGATGGGAAGGGAAGCGTGTAGTAATTATTAATTAATCAAATGGCCTGAAGACCGACACAGGACCTGAAAGGCACTGGAGTGTGTAACTTTAGGTCAAGGAAAAATTCACAGAAGAGATGGTACCAGATTTAGTAATATCACAAGAATAAGTGGAATTCTAGCAAGCACTTTTACAATGTTGGTTATGTGTCACAAAGCATCTTGCAAGGTCCGTATTCTGTATATGCTCAACAATTATTCAAGTAGGAGTTTCTGTTTTATGCTGATAATAAACAGCAGTAGCTGGTCATAGTCTCCTCATGAAGCCTTCATGTTATAAGAAGACTTCATGAGAGTTTAAAATATTTTCTCTTATATCCTCCCAGCATATTCTTGTTCTTCCAGTAAGTCATAAACTCTTCCCTTCTGAAATCAGGCCTCCCCCACTGACTACTATAGGAAAATAGAGTTATAATGAAAAAAAAAAATGAATGGAGATATTATTACTATTGTGTACTCTAAAGATTCTTTTCATAAAGGGCCTCTGAGAATCACATAAATATAAATAAATTTAAATGCAGTTCATTTGTTTGAAATTTTTTTTAAAAGCCAATGGAATACAATTCAATATGAATGTGTAATTTAAACTATTCAAGTATTTTGCTAATAGTTACACTGCCATCTTGTGGCCTTTTGGGAGTGGTATTCATACCTAGATCACCTCTGATACTTTGCAGTGTGGAGGAAGGAACATGATTGGAGGTAATTTAGTCTTTTTTTTTTTTTTTTTTTTTAATAAATTTATTTTTGGCTGCGTTGGGTCTTCGTTGCTGCGCGCGGGCTTTCTCTAGTTGTAGAGAGTGGGGGCTACTCTTCGTTGCAGCGCACGGGATTCTCATTGCAGTGGCTTCTCTTGTCACGGAGCACAGGCTCTAGGTGCACGGGCTTCAGTAGTTGTGGCGCGTGGGCTCCATAGTTGTGGCTCACTGGCTCTAGAGTGCAGGCTCAGTAGTTGTGGCGCACAGGCTTAGCTGCTCTGCGGTATGTGGGATCTTCCTGGACCAGGGCTCAAACCCGTGCCCCCTGCATTGGCAGGCGGATTCTTAACCACTGTGCCACCAGGGAAGTCCCAGAGGTAATCTAGCTATCCTGCTACACCTAACTGAATCACATCTTCATAGAGGCTTCCAAAAATAGATCTTTGGAGAGATATAGTAAGTGAGTCCTATAGCTATCAAACAGAAATCCCTTACTCTTACATTAACTTTCTCCACAGACTTCTCTGAGTCCTGTTCCGTGCTGCCATAGCACTGCACATCCACATCCTGGCATTCAACTCACCTCTCTGCAATTACTTAACAGCCCAATGTCCCTGCTAGACTCTAAGCTCTCAAGGGTAGAGTGGGAAGGAGCAGGTTAGTGGTTGCCTTGTTTACCTAGTACAGTCCCTGGTAAATAACAGGCACCCAATAAATATTTGCCAACTAAATAAGACATTTTATTGAATGTGGAGCACCTACACTTCACATACAAGCAAATGCGTCCCTATAAACCAGAGCTGCAAGCCTTGATCTCCTTTCTCTGACCTATAGCATTACTAAACTGCTCCTAAAACTGGTGATTCACTGCTGTGTTCTAGGTTTTACAACCAAGCAACGTATTTAAAGCTCTTACAAGGCAGCATTCACATTGCAAACATCTGTCTTTGTATTACCCATAAATAATTCCCAGCTGAATGGGTAACTGAACACAGATCTTCTTTACCTAATACAAGGAACAGGCACATGCTGATCGCCACGATGGAGTCAAAGCTGCGTCCTCGAGATCTTTCTGCTCCGACCTGGCAGCCTCACCCCACCTTCCTGTATAACCCTGTCTACAGTGGCAGGCAACCTTAGTCAGGGTCTGGGCCAGACAGGTGCCTCCATTTCTGCATTTCCAGGTTTCACAGAAAAAGGCACAGCCCTCCTTCCTAGCTGGTAGTCTGTCACGTCCGGTCTATCAGCAGGGCATCTGGAGACAAGAAGTCATGGGAAAGCTGGTAGTCTGTCACGTCCGGTCTATCAGCAGGGCATCTGGAGACAAGAAGTCATGGGAACTTTCACTTTAATCTCTCTTTTTGTTTTACTTCCAAGTACTATATACCTCTACACTAAAGAAACAGAAAACAGAAAACAGAAAAATGTCTCTGCGTACAGATAGACAGGACAAAAATTCAAGGTGTGCTTTCAGAATTGGACCCCAGAACTTTACTGACATTCTCAGTAGCTAGAAGAATTTTGTTACATTAACATATCAACCTGGGCACCACAGGCCATATTTACTCTCTGTTTCCTCATGCTGTGGAAGAATCATAAGTGACCAAGGCAGATACTCAGCTCTTAGCAAGCACTTGACTTCATTCAATCCCATGGCATAAGATGAGTTTCCAAAGTGTTATCCAGACAAGCTCAGAATTAGCACAGATGAGAATATGGTGGCCAACGATGTGAGTGCTTCAAATCACCTGATTTCAGACCCCATACACACAGTGTCAGAGAACAGCAACGTTTAAAGTGTGCCCCACAGACTGGTGTCAGCCCGCAAACTGCTCGTTATTGGTCTGCGTCGAGCTAAGTACTGGGATTGAAAGTATGAGTTTGGAAATGTTCACAGTAAGTGGACATCATGCTGGCCTGCGAGCGCATTCAGCAGAGTCTTGAGGCTGGGGACCTGCGTGGCAGCTCAACATGCAGTGTGAACTGGAAAACCACACGTCAGTCTGTAACAGCTTGAAACTAAAACACAAAACAAAACTCGTTCTTCACCATGGGTGGTTCGAGAAGCACTGTTCTAGAACATACATGAAAGGAATTCTCAGCCACGTTTCATAAGCCTGAAGTTCACTGTACACAACAAACGACAAAACCCCGGAAGGACCTTTATGAACGAAAAAGTAATTCAGTTTGTCATGTAAGCCAAATCAGAACTGACCCAATGCCTTCATGTACTTCTCCGGGAGCCACACCCCCTCGGCCTGGAGGCAAGGTCAGCACCGAGACAGGAAAGGAGCAAGCTCTGCACACGTGCACTCACGCTTTCCGCACAAGTCCACACAGCAAGAACGACTGCCAGGGCTTGGTGTGGCAGCCTGAGGAGCCGCACCCGGCACAATGCCTGATCCGCCCACGGCCACAGCAGACCCCACACTGTACCGTCCAGAGGTGACGGTCTTCCATTCAGCTGCATGTCATGTATCCAAACTACATTGTGAGAGAACAACACAGGACTTGAGATGAAGAGCCGCACGACTGTCACTGGCAACGGGAAACCTAGATGCTGGAATGACTCTGACCCAGCAGCACTGACTGTCACCAAGAGCCACATTCCTTTTGCAAATGTGTGGGGAACTCAGCTCTCGGCTCTAACTAGCTGCAAAGCACTTGCGCTTTTGGTGACTTCAGCTGTGCTGATAATAGAAGCATGTCATTTCTGATACCCTGCCCTACTCTACTCTGACAGTTCAGGTGGTGCTGCCTCCCATGAGCTCCTGGGAGAGCCAGGGACAGTCACTTACCCAAAGGCAGGCAGTCCCCTGGCTGGTCAGCAGTCTGTGACTTCTGCCACATGCCTTCGACGGATGAACTAAGGGGCCCAGAGACTAACGCTGCCCGTGGCAGGCACTGGATCCGGACGATCACGAGGCCTAGGAGCTGGAAGCAGTCCTTCGTAAGCAGAGCAGGCGGGTCTACAAAGAGATGAGAATGGAGCAGACATACAAGGAGAAGCAGAGATACGAAACCAGGTTTAGCTCCAAGAAGAGAGAGAGTAACTAAACGCCTAAAGATTTTTTTAGTATCCATTTCAGGCCAGTTGCTGCAGATAGAATTAAAGAGACTTTAAGCAGTATTGTGTTTCCCCTGAGGTTCCTGTCCTCAGATTCCTTGAGATTTGTTTCTTTCCATGACCATGCTGGTGTCTGTTCTTTGTAATCCCTAAAATCTCAGTATACCTCGTCGTTGCCAGTTTCCAGTTTGGGACACTGCATCACGTGAATGATTTGTCCCTGCAATATCTTAATGACCCATTGCCACGAGGCAACCATTGTACGACGCTGCATTTCACAGCGCACCCCTGGACAAGGTGCCTCGACCAATAGAACGGCATTGCCTCTAAGCACTCGCTTTTAAGAGTCTGCTGTCTTACTGAAGGTAAGACTCATTGCCACAACATGATTTCAGCTTCTAAATGCTGATACAATGAACGCAACGAGCCGGTGTTAGCAACTCCAACAATGAAATTCCCATAGGAATGTCCTAGAACAAAGTACTAGAGTGCTTAACTTTGGACCAAGAAAAATTCACAGTAGAATTTGTAATTCTACCATAGGTAGAGAAAGATGTCTGTCCTTGTTGGTCAGTGAATGTGTCCATGGCCAAGGCTGATGTGTGTCTCATAATCTGTCTCTCAAAAGAAATTACGGGATTTTAAACCGTGTTACCTAGGGTGTGCCGTATGATCCAGTGGGATTGCCCAGCGGGTGCTTGAGTCTCACCAATATACCAGCAGCGATCACTTTCTCCCCCAAATCCACAAGGTGAAAAAGACTGGCTCTCTAGACCACGCATTCTCTAAGGGAGTGATATTATGCCCAAAGAGGAGAAAACTCGTTCTTGGAGGAGTGAAAAATTCTCTTTTTATGGATAAAGCACAACATCCATTCAGGTACATAAACAGATATATACAGTATGTCTGTGGTATTAAATTTTCATGGGGGAAACCACTGCAAAAAGAATACCTGAAAAGTCTCCCTAGGAGGCCATAAGAAAAATGAAGAAATTGAGAAACATTTGTCTGGACTCACGCTAAATCCTGAGATTTCCACATGGAATGGTATAGAGTAGAGAACACTAGACAGAAGCCAGAAATTCAATTCTGGATTCAGTTCTGGCACAGCTGTGGGAACTTGGGCAAATCAATCCCTCGGAACCTGTTTTGTCTCTTCTAAAATGAGGATAACAATGCCTTTTATAGCGTTGTCATCAGGCTCAAATAAAATGATGGATATGACTGTGTCCTGCCCTCATTCTTAAGCCCTTATCTCTACTTTTCGGACTCTCCAGGTCAAAGTCCCCCTTTTTGTTTCCTCCTGCAATTTTCTGTAACATGCCACTGCTGTCAAGATCCATAGCATGGACAGTAGCTACTAAGGTATTAGGACCAGCATCTTCTGAGAGAAATATTTTAAACCAAAGTACAGAAAAATGTTCCAATACCATCACGAGTTTTGTTATGAGGACAGGAATCATTCAGTCTTAACAATGAAACAAGCTAACTTACTATTTGTTAAGGGTAGATTCCTTTGGGCCTTTGTGATTTTTGGAAAAATTATTCTGGCTGGAATTTTACAATTTTATAAAAACGTAATCATCTTGTTGGATTACAGATGCATACACTTCCCAAGGTCCATTCATTCTTTCCTCCACTTTGCTCTGAAAAGGATTTCAGGTGGCCTTATTCTCCAATGTATGTCACATAAGGGCTGCTCATTAAGCATCCTCTCATTCATGGGTTACTCAAAGTACTAATCCTTTCCATGTATTTGTGGATAAGATTCTATACCATCCAAAGATTTCTTGTGCTTGGAGAGGAGCATTCACTACTATTTGGACTTTGTTTATTGCTCACATAATTAAATCCAATAAAACACATTTTTGAGAACCACTGTTTCTTAAATATTTAAATATTAATTATAATTTAATCTCTCAAACAATGTGAACTACAATGAACAAATTTAGCATGGCTGATTCTGATTCAATACTTTAAAAAGCAGTCAAAACCTAAAACAATTACAAAATGTATTACTCTTTATACCTAAATCTATTCTAAAATATTAACACTGTTGGTCTAATTAAATTATGGTGAATCCAATAGTTACTGCTGCTGCTGTTAGACCACTTTAGGTAGTAACTAAACTGCATAATCAGTTCTCATTGATTTTCCAATTAAAATATTAGGTTGCTGATTCTACTTTTCTTAGAGAATGAGATTTAATCAATCATGAAATGTTTTCATTATTACTGATAATATTTAACCACAGAGACCTGTGTTAGTTCCTCAGAGCTTTCCCCAACTGAGAAATTAAGCTATTTTTTTTTTTGCCACAGTACTTATATTTTATACTCTCTTCTTCCTAATCGTGTGACTCCCCCCAAATATGTTGAGTTGCATCCCCTATCCACCTCCTTAGCTTATCAGTAGGAAAAAGATCTGATATGAAAGCACCGAAATTAAGATTCCTAAAGAACCAAACTATCAAGAAAGCTACACTTGAAAACGGATACTTGGCTCACGGTATCACACTATGCCACAATAGCTCTCAAGTACAGCCAAAACGACAAGCTGAGTGTAATTCTGTTAAAGTCAGGCAAGTTTAGAAAGTTTAAAATAACAGTTGAAATAGCAACAGCTATACAAACAAGTACAACTGCTTCAATGAAATGCGACTTGCTGATCTCTTCACTTTTTGGTTTACACCAACCGGCAGCTTACTAACTGTATGACTGGGGAGTAAAGTAACAGCTGTAGGCACGATTCTCTTCACACACCCAGACAGGGACTCGGGGCACATCTTGAATAACGGTCTCAGGTCCAACGGGCATTAGTCAGTAGGCATCATGTGAGTTCTCAAAAGAGATCATGGAAAAACAGAAGCTGAGAAAACAGAAGCGGGGGGTGCAGTAAGAGCAGAGTGGGTAGGGAAAAGAGGAGCTCTGGAATAAAAAAGCCATCTTTGAATGGCATACACGATAATTGAACAGTGCATATTATACTTAAGCTAACAGTACCAACTCGTAGAGCTGGAGGCAAGTAAAATTATACCAATTTTTATTTCAAGGTAGTCATATTTATTGTGGTACTTATAAATTTTGCAGGTAGTCATATTTATTGTAGTACTTACAAATTCTGCAATCACTTAACATGTGTAAAGCTGTGTTACTGGTTTTATCTCTTTCTTTAAGGAAGTGTCACTGATGAAGTTTCTGAGGATAGTGTCCCAACCCTACTTATTCCATAAGCCCTATAGTTTTTCTAAATAAAACTTTTTATGTTGAAATAACTTACAGGAAGTTGCAAAAATAACACAAAGATTCCCCTATATCCTTCACCCAGCTTCTCCCAATGGTGACATCTCATATAGCTGTAGTAAAATATCAAAACAGGAAATGGACAATAGTACATTATTGTTAACTATAGGCCTTCTATACATTTTCAGCATTAAAAAAAAACTGCATTCATTCGTGTGTGTGTGTTAAGTGACCCCTTTTGGTGTCATACACACTCTCTCACCTCTCCTCACTACTCCTCCCTTTTCCATTCTACAAGCCAAACCAACCACTTACATAACCTAACTCGTCCTTATTTCCCTATTCTGAACTCCTCCCCCAGTTATTTTCAATTTGTTTATCTTGTGCTACTATATTGATGTAAACTATTTAAAAACCTTTTGGAATAAGCAGGGGAAATTATATATATATATAAGCCCTTTATCTGGTTTATGCCTCAACACCTTTACAAAAAAGTCATTCCTTCTTGAGAGCTTCAAGGCTGGTGGTGACCAAGTGGAGATTCAGGGAGAGCTGCAAGCTCAGAGAGGACACGGAACTTCTGCACTGTTTCATTGCGCCTTGACCTGTGCATCTCTTCCATCTGGCTGTTCCTCAGTTATATCCTTTCATAATAAACTGATCATCTCTAGGAGTATTGGGGCTCAGGGCAGGCTGCCCCCAAATATGCCTAAGAGGCATATTAATTATTTTGAATTAAAGTTACTTAAGAAATAGCTGATACAAGAGGGACACTGACCCTCCTCCCTGTCCTCCTGAGAGCAGGAACTGAGTCTCCCATGTGAAAGGTTTCCTCCCTGCCTCTGGAGGTAAAAGGACACCCTTACCACCAGAGACACCCACTGCCCGGGCCGCAGGGAGAGAGCGGCCCAGGCCGAGGCCGCGGGCCTTCCCGGAGCAGGGGCGCCATCCACCCACACGACTGCTGCATTTTGCTTTGACTAGGTTTGGTTCAGAGCAGGAACTGAGTCTCCCATGTGAAAGGTTTCCTCCCTGCCTCTGGAGGTAAAAGGACACCCTTACCACCAGAGACACCCACTGCCCGGGCCGCAGGGAGAGAGCGGCCCAGGCCGAGGCCGCGGGCCTTCCCGGAGCAGGGGCGCCATCCACCCACACGACTGCTGCATTTTGGTTCTTCTTCCCATCAAGGTGCCTTGAACTCTTCACCAGGTCGTTCCCAGGTCCCAAGCAGGCGCCAAATCTTTCCCATGACCACACTTCGAAAGCTTCAGGAACAATAAGGGAATCAAAGCCTCATCACTTCCCGACCACCCCGCCCCCAACCTGCAGTTCTAAGTAGCTGTAGTGCAATTAGTCTCAGAGAAGGTCAACTCTACCAGGAGTGTCCGGGAGAGGGTAGCAATAAGTGAGCGCACCCAAGAGCCGGAGTCCCCCACCGCTCCGGCGGCGCTTCACTCCATTTGTGTTTGCAGCTGTGCCCCAAACTGCTGGCTGCTTGCATCCGCCCCATAAAATCAAAAACGACGCTTGCGAACATTAGTGCCTCTGGGAGGACCCAAGAAAGGGCGCGAGCACCACCCACAGGACTCCAGAACTCTCGGGCCCCCGGCCGGCCGCAGACCCCGAGGACCCAGGCTCTCCCTCTCCGCTTCCCTGGTGCCCCGACGTCGCGCGGCAATCGGCCACCTCCACTCCCCCGGCGGCGGCGAAGCAGGCGCAGCCTGGGGAATGGACCCGGGGGCCGCGGAGCTGGGACGGCGCCTCGCCGCCCGGCGCCCGCCGGTATCCACGCGGGGAGCGGCGCACCCGCTGCTCCGCCCGCCGGCGGGATTACAGTGTCTACTGGGCAGCTGCACCTCGACGCGCACCTGGGCCCCCCTCCGCCGAGCCCCGCGCGAGTCGCAGCCGGGCAGCCGCTGGCCGCCTCCGAGCAGTTCAAACCGGCCGCGCCCCGGACAAGCGCGGACCTGGGGCACCGCGAACAGCTGGTCGCCAGGCTGTGCTCCCGAGGCCACCCACACGAGGTGTGACGCCCTCCGGGGGTCCCGCGGAGGCGACAAGGAGGGGCGGGGCCCGCGACCCTGTGAAGCCGTCTGGGGGAGCGCGGGGCTCTCTGAAGCCCAGGAGGAAAGGAAGAAGCAACGCCGGCCCCGGAAACCCGAGACCCAGACGCTGGGGGCGTAAGGCAGGAAAGCGGCGGTCTGCGACGGGGATGCCGGAGCTCCCAGACACTAGGACGTGACTCCGCTCCCCGATCCTCAGCAGCCAATCCGCTCCCCTCGATTGACGGCGGGCCCCGCCCCCTCTCCATTCGCTTCCTGGGCAATTGGCCACCGAGCCTTTGCAGTTGTTTGCTGCGGGAGGGTTAGGCTTCCCTTCACTTTGTCTACTCGGTTTCCATTAATTAGTGCCAAGCAGTATTCTCTAGATACTCGTCGATTTCAGGATGCCTCGCAGCGTTAACCAACTCGAGAGACTTGGTCTCAACACAGACCACCCACCACGGGCGCTTCCCGGGGTGCCCATCCTTGCTGCAGTTGCCTAGATTCCAGGCAGAGGGCGCTTTGTGCACTGTGCAGCTGCACTCAGACGGCTCTAGAACTGCTGCACTGAGACCTCACGTTAGCCTCTATCACATGGTCTCTTGGCTTCTGTTTCCTTGAATAAAGCTTACGCACCTGAGAATAATCTGGAACTGATATTGAACAGGGTTCTTGGCCTTCCCCAGTCAATAGAAATTGATCAGAGGCCAGTCAAGCAATTCAGACAAGGCTTTATTGGGGCCCCTGCTGCAGCAGGGAGGAGCAATAACAAGTAAGGCTCCCTTGCTCGCTCCCTGAGGGCGGTGAGCTGGTTCCTTATACGGGGTGATGGTAGGGGTGTGTCCAGGGCTCGGGCCAGAGCGATGACTCAAGTGTTTTGCCCACCCCTTTGGGGGTGGTGTGTGCACAGGGCATGTGCAGTAGTACCCTGCTTTTGCTCCGGGTCTTCATAAGTGGCAGTTAGTTTGGGGGTTTGGGGGGGGTGTGTTTTTTTTGTCTTTTTGTATTTTTTGTCCATAATTCGTCCCGATTGTGCATGCACATAGTTATTTTTAGTCGCTTATAGTTTCGTGGTATCAATATTTTGTAGCTGGAGGAGACGTCTGTCCAGGTTACAGGCATTGCAGCAGTGCAGCAAAGGGTCCCAGGTCCCAGCCTGTCTCAGCCTCTTTGGCGGAGGTTACTGCTCAGTTCCTTCTGCCAAAGAGGTCCCCATCTCCTAGATCTCCCATTTCCGTAAATCTGAGATAAATGCCAGAAGCCAGCCAAGACAGCAAATCTAGCTTTAAATCCCAGTTACAACATTTACTTGCTGTATGAACATTATCTGTAAAATGGACATAATAATAATTATTCTATAGAGTTGTTAAAGAATTAAATGAAAGAATTATGTCAGAGCATATGGTATAGTGACTAGTACAAAGTAAATGCTCAATAAGTGTTTATTGTTACTAAATATGGCCAGCGGCCTAAATTTTTGGCCAGTCCAAAAATTCAAGCTGGGCCAGATTCCCTCTCTCAGAAACTTGAAATGAGTATAATAGATCAAGGCAATTAAAAAATTGGAGTTGAAGCTGAAATGATGCCATGACCCCGATTTAGGAATGGGCCAAGCCAAAGGAATAAAAAAGCAGGAAATGATTAAGCATAGGTAACTAACTGTTAAGAGAACAGAGGAGATGCAGTGAGATGCAGATGTCTGGTGAGGGACCATGCAGCAAATGAGAGACAACTGGTTACTTAAGAGGTCTTGGCTCCTGGTATTTATTTCCACAATGAAACTCCTCCCTCCTTAACTTTTAAGGTATGTTAACTTCTGCTCTTTGCAAGTGGAAGCGTTTAACTAGAGGATTCCCCAGTTGTGATTGGAACAAAATGACGTGACATCACTTTGTTTCTCTGCTTCCATCTGGATTAAGTTAGCAACTATAAAACAGGAGTTTCCAGCTGGTTCTCTGCTCCAGGAAAGCAGGTAGTGATGAAAAGAAACCAGACCCTAACTCTGGTCATATATACATGTTTCATGTGGCTAAAGCAGGATTAATTTCAGAGCTGGTCCTATAAATAAAGTATGACCATGAAAATTCTTTGCACTTCACCATTAAAGGTGACTCAAAATTCAAATCCAATCATATAAGGTAATAATAGAATGGCTGAGATTTGTTTATGTTAATGCTCACTGAGTAGGGAGTAAAAAAGGATCTCAATTTTTAAAAAAATTATATATGTATCACTTTTTTTGCTTATAAAAATTATAAGTCCTTAGAATCATGTAAATATATATTGCTAGTTACTTGGTCCAATATACTTATATTTTATTTAATAAGCTCATCCTTAGGGCTGTTTTTTTCTCCCCCTTAGGGCTAACTCTTGAAGAATTAATTTCTAATGCAACACTTAATGCTTTTTAAAAGACAATACTGTATAGGAGCTGTGAAAGTGCTTACATTGCCATGTATTAGGAACTGGACAAAAACTTAATGTGAGAAAATAATAGGTTACATTTACAAAACACTAACTATGTAGCAAGAACTTAAAATGCTTTACTTAAAATCTGATTTTTCTCACCACTTACCCTACAGGGTAAACGTTATCCTCATTTCATTGTACTTTGTCACTGTGGTTATGAAATCCACTAAATAGTATTATAACTGAATATTTGCATCAATTACTTGAGCCTATTTTTTCATTTCTATAGGACATTTATCAGACTGACAAATAGCCATTCCCTCATTCAATAGCTCTAGCCCCAAGTTTTCAGCTAAGCAATAGTTCTATTAATTCTATTTCTTTCACAATGATACTATCAAGAGAGAAAGTTGATTAGTAGCTACTGTAAATGACCTGCTAAATTTTCCTCCAGTCCTTAACAGCCTTAAAGTTTACATACACACTCCCACAGTTGGAATGGCAGCGTGAGGAGCCCCCATGAAAAAAACTAACTGGTGACAATGATTTTTTTAAAAAACAACCACTTAAAAATCTCTGGAAATTGATCTAAGGACATATAGCAAATGAAGAAATATTTATTCCAAAAAATCTGCTAAAACTCTGTAAGAACAGCCAGTGTCTGTAGCATCTGACCCCATGTGGTATTGGAATCCTCCCTTTTCCCTCCAGCTCAGCATGATGGAAACTCCACTCCAACTGTGTACAGCCCCTCAGTACCCAGCCAAGGGCTACAGTATCTTCCTGAGAGGAGTAGGCCACCAGAATTTCTCATCTCCCCCAGCCACGTGTTGTAGAGGCTAAACTCCAAGCAAGTGAAGCCAAGAAATGAGGGGCTACCTTCTTTCACATAGTCCCCACTTTTAGAATACAGGTTCTACCTCAGGCATGGCACACTGAGAATAGTGGGTCCCTGATCACCCTTCCCCCAGCTAATTTGTAAGACAGAGTTTCCAAATTGGGAGAGGCACGTCAAGAAGACCAGACCATCCCCACCCGGAAGCCTGCTCCTAAAGTAAGAGTGTCACTCAGACACATAACTCTGTCTCCACTCCAAGCTCCACAGCTGTGGCTCAGTGGTTTTGCCTAGGGACAGAACCAGGATGTAAAACAGAGCTCCCAAGCTATCCCTAAAGGAACTGACTTTATTTGAAACAGAGTGTAGGAAAGATCAAGTCTAAGCATACTCCAAACAATGGATATTTTGATGGAAAGCAACTAAGAGGAAGCTGGTAGCTAAACCATAGGCCACCTAGCTTATCAGACAGAACCAGGGAAACAGACAGCTAAGAGCCCTCCTAGCTTTAGAACAAACCACAAACATTGTTCCCTAATACTACACTTCAAAGGAGCCAGGATTTAATTGGATCAGATTGTGGAGCAATTTATGCCCCAGGGGATTGTTGAAAACTAAATAGAGCAATCAGCTGATGACTAGTGGAGCTTAACAGCTGGATAGAGTCAAGGAAAGAGATGGTAAGGAGCCCTACTAAAATCACTGTCATGCTAGAGTGTATGTGTACATGATCAAGGCAGTGACATCTGAGGACCAATAACAGAGGCTCCACAAGGTGGAGGAAACAGACATCACTAAAACAGTCAGTCCAACACTATGGAAATAAACCATCTATAATTAACAAGCTCCAGGGGACAGGGGGATGTCAATATCCAGAGTTGCTATAAACAAAGAATATCAAAGAGAAAGAAATTATTTTTTAAAAGAACCAAATGGAAATTCTGAAGTTGAAAAATACAATAACTGAAATGAAAAACACAGCAGAGGGGCTCAACAGTAGATTTTAAAGGACAGAAGAATTAGCAAACTTGATAGAGATTATGCAACCCCAAGAACAGAGAGAAAAAAATTGAAGAAAATTGAACAGAGCCTCAGAGAAATGTGGGTCACCATTAAGCACACCAACATATGTGTAATGGGAGCATAAGAATTTCCAACTTTGATTTTTTTAAAACTTTTTTTTAACACGCTTAAAAAAATTGTTTATTTTATTTATTTAGTTTTGGCTGCGTTGGGTCTTCGTTGCTGCACGTGAGCTTTCTCTAGTTGCGGCGAGCTGGGGCTACTCTTCGTTGCAGTGCACAAGCTTCTCATTGCGGTGGCTTCTCTTGTTGCGGAGCACGGGCTCTAGGCGCACAGGCTTCAGTAGTTGTAGCACGCAGGCTCAATAGCTGTGGCTCGTGGGCTCTAGAGCGCAGGCTCAGTAGTTGTGGCACACGGGCTTAGCTGCTCCATGGCATGTGGGATCTTCCCAGACCAGGGCTTGAACCCGTGTCCCCTGCATTGGCAGGCGGATTCTTAACCACTGTGCCACCAGGGAAGTGCTGATTTTTAAAAACCTCTTAATGTATATAACCAAGAAGCTGAACAAACTCCAAGTAGGATGCATACAAGGAGATCTACTTCAAACACATCAAAGTAAAAACGCTGTTATCAATAACACCTAATGTGAATAACAATGCAATCAAAATGAAAAGCATCTGTGCTTCAAAGGGCACTAACCAGGAAGTGAAGTGAACCCACTGACTGGAAGGAAATACAATTGTCCCTCCATATCCACAGGTTCCTCATCCCAGGATTCAACCATGCCATGAGTTAGATTGATTGGTTTAATATGCAGATGCCAGACCCCCAGATACAGAAAACTGACTGTTTTATGCCATTTTATACAAGGGATTTGGGTATCTGCAGGGTTCCTGGAACCAATTCCCCAGCGTATACCAAGGGACAACTGTACAGCTGACCCTTGAAAATATGGATTTGAACTATACAGGTCCACTTATGTGCAGATTTTTTTCAATCAATAATACTATGTTTATGTTCTGCAGTTGGTTGAATCCACAGATGCTGAATCTGAAGATAAGGAGACCCTCTATGGGCCCTGAGTATCCACAGATTCTGGTATACACGGGGCATGGCAGGGCGGAATCCTGGCACCAAACCCTCATGGATACCAAGGGACAACTGTATTTCCAAATTACATATCTGGTAAGGGATTTATAATCTAGAATTATAAAGACCTTTAAAATTCAATAATAAAAAGACAACCCAGTTTAGAAATGGGCAATTTATAAATGAACATTACCCCAAAGATATACAAATGGCCAGTTAACACACAAAAAGATGTTCAAAATCATTAGACATGATGGAAATGTCGATTAAAACTACAATGATATACCACTTCACACCTTACTAGAATGCCAATAATGAAGAAAAAAGATAATAGCAAGTGTTGGTGAGGATGTGGAGCAACTGCAAACTTCATACATTGTTGGAAGGATTGAAAACCAGTCTGGCAGTTCCTCAGGTACTACAGTTATCACATGACCCAGAAATTCTACTCTTAGACATAAATCCAAGAAAAATGAACACATATGTCCACCCAAAACCCTGTACACAGGGACTTCCCTGGTGGTACAGTGGTTGAGAATAGGCCTGCCAATGCAGGGGAGATGGGTTCGATCCCTGGTCCGGGAAGATCCCATATGCCACGGAGCAACTAAGCCCCTGCACCACAACTACTGAGCCTACACTCTAGGGCCCGCGTGCCACAACTACTGAGCCTGCTGCTGCAACTACTGAAGCCCACGCGCCTAGAGCCCGTGCTCCGCAACAAGAGAGAAGCCACTGCAATGAGAAGCCCGCCGCTGCAACAAAGAGTAGCCCCTGCTTGCAGCAACTAGAGAAAACCCTGTGCACAGCAATGAAGACCCAGTGCAGCCAAAAATAAATATTTTTAAAAACCACAAACACTTGTACACAAATATTCATAGCAGCATAACAGCCAAAAAAGTGGAAACAACCCAAATGTCCATCAACTGATGAATGGATAAACAAAATGCGGTATATCCATACAATGGAATATTATTTGGCAATGAAAAGGGATACATGCAACATGAATGAACTTTGAAAACATTATGCTAAATCAGAGAAGCTAGTCACAGAAGACCACATATTATATGATTCTATTTATGTGAAATGTCCAAAGTAGAACTTTCTGTCCAGAGACAGAAAGCATATTAGTAGAATTTGCTTGAGGACCGAGTGGTTGTGGGTGACAGCCAAAAGGTGTGGGGTTTCTCTTTTGGGGTGATGAAAATATTCTAAAATTGATTGTGATGATAGTTGCACACTCTGTGATTATACTAAAAAGTGTTCAATGGCACACTTTAAATAGGTGAACTGTATGGTATATAAATTATATCTCAATAAAGCTTCAACCAAAAAAGGTTCATATATAAAAGACAACTTAAAATTCTAAAAATTCTATTATAGAAACAAAACAAGGAGTGTAATTAAGCATGAAATAATTTTATTCTTGATAGAAGTACATTTAATGTTCAAAGTAAACTAGTTCATGACACAACTCTTTTAAAGGATTTATGTTTACTGAAATTAACTTTTATTCTTTTGCAAAGATGTAGCCTTAGTTACAGGAAGAACACAAACTAAATATACATTGCTGTAGATGTGATTCAAAAGTCAACATAAAATCAGTTGTATTCATCTTTGTTAAATAGCTGTACAAAGCTATTAATTTAAAATATGAAAGGGTTGTTTATGAGATATCTTATACTATGAGTATGGAATGCATATTTCTTTTTGATACTATTATTCCACTAAATACAGTGGTCAGATGTTCAGTGTATCTCTTATAAAACCACACATAAGGGGCTTCCCTGGTGGCATAGTGGTTAAGAGTTCGCCTGCTAAAGCAGGGGACACGGGTTTGATCCCTGGTCCAGGAAGGTCCCACATGCCGCAGAGCAACTAAGCCTGTGCGCCACAACTACTGAGCCCGCGCTCTAGAGCCCTTGAGTCACAACTACTGAGCCCGCGTGCCACAACTACTGAAGCCCGCATGCCTAGAGCCTGTGCTCTGCAACGAGAAGCCACCGCAATAAGAAGCCCGTGCACCACAACGAAGAGTAGCCCCCGCTCACCGCAACTAGAGAAAAGCCCGAGCGCAGCCACAAAGACCCAGTGCAGCCAAAAAAAAAAAAACCGCACATAAGATTATACATACCAAAATTAGAATGTTGCAAATTCTAAGAGACTTCTAAACAGAAATGATTCAGAGAGCTTCTATGTTAAATTCAGCAAGTATGGTTCTAAAATGCTCCCCTTTTTTTTTATTATGGAAAACAAATATAATGCTTAGAAACCTTAATGGATGGAAAATAGCTGAATCAAATACATTCCTTTGCAATTTTCACAACTAACTTTATTTAAAGTATTAATTTTACACATTCAAAAACTAAATAATGAGCTATTACTTCAACAAGAAATTGTTCAATTTTACTTGCAACTTTTCAGAGGTGTAATTTTAATACATATTGGGATCTAAAACTATTAGCAAATAGCAACAACAGAGAATGTATATTTTAAAAACTGGACAAATGAGATAATATATTGAGATGTAAATCAGGAAGTAGTTATGTGCTTTACAATAGGTTCTTGAATACACAGAACAGTTCATAATGTATGCCCTTTAAATATTCATGCATTTAAAATAAATTTACCAAGAAATTGATTTACATACAACTTTTAGAAACCCCAACAATTTTATAAAGAGAGACACTACTTTTGCCCACAAAAGGCAACAAAATGTTTTAACAGTTCAAAAATAGAAAGGGCCAAAAAACAACTGATTTCCCCAAAACAACAAAGTTTAATAAGATGGCTATTCACTGTTCCTTTCAAGAAATTAACAGCCTATTTTTTTAAAGCATATTTTTCAGCCCCAACTTGTAGCACACTTTTGACCTCCATTTCTACTTTTCCTTGAATCAATCTGGACTGTACGGAAGAGTGTAATAACATTAGGCTTTTAGCAATTTGGGTTAATGTCCTGAAAAAACATGCTGTGTATATACTCAGAAAGTAATGAAGAAAAAAATTTAGAAGTGCAATGCATACTCCATAGGCTGTAAAACCCTACCAGTCTAACAAAAAGCACCGAGACACAGATGCCAAAGTTAGAGAAAATGTAAACCAGCAGAGTCAATATCATACACCTTATCAAGTAAGTTTTACTTGTTCAGTTGTTTGGCATTTGAGAAGCTAAATAAATTAATTTAGCAGGTTAGAAATCCCATCACTACCCTTAACAAAGATTTGCCTACCAATGAATTAAATAGTGAAAATAGCCTGGTGAGAATTCTTTCTCTGTGCTTAATGATGAGGAAAAAGTTACCAAACTTTTCTTATGAAAAAGTAAGAAATGGATAATTTTTTTGAAAATAAAACGTAAACTTTTATTTACTTTTAACCTTCTTATTTTAACCTCCTTATTAAGGCACTTATTTCAATAGTTTTGCAACATCAAGGGCAAAGTATTTATGTTTTGTATTTCTTTGAGAAATTCCTTCTACCCCAAACCCATAAACTTTGCCCCTTTCACAGTAGATTTTTATTGTCATACCTAACAACGGTTAAGTTACCCAAATGGAATTACTTGCAGAATTCTTAATCATTTGCTACTCTACAAATAAGGAAATTAATTAAATGCTCCTCAAAGTTTTCTAGCACTATTGTTTTAACTACAGCTAAAATAGAAGCAAATAAGCTTATCTTTCATACCCAGTATTGTTATTTCTATAATAAAGTTCACATTTTTCTTTTCAACTGATGCAGAGTGAAAAATTCATTATTTAAAAAATTCAATTAAAAACGGATCCAAACCTATTTTATTTAAGAAATAAGTTGACAGAAGCAAAAGCAACTTACTAATATGTCAAAAACAAAAACAAAAAACATACAACAATCAAAACTAATTCAGCCTATTTGATCATAAAGTAAATCAATAAAAATTCAATTAACTATTTCGTGCTATGTAGAAAGTAGGTTGTTCTATTTCCCTTTCAAAATATGCAAGCTTTTAAATTACACTGTTTTACATGCTCCCTCTAATTTTAAGTACTACCATGTGACTATTCACTGTGTACTTAGGTAACTATGGTAATATTTTCGTAAGGCTTGAAGCTAAATACTAGTGACTCACTATTAAGATGTACAGAGAACCTGAAATAACCTGCCTGTAGCTATCTTAATATAATTGTTAAAAGTTATATAAAAACGTGAAAATGAGAACCAATAAAACTAATGCACCAGACATATGACACTGCCATCAAACAATTCTTAAGCTCCAAAAGAACAAAACATCTTAGAGCTAATCTAAGAATGCATGTGCTTTTGTACTTTTAAAATATATATTACAGAAAATAAAGAAAATGGAAAGATGTTCCTTTCTAATGTAGTAATTTAGAGTGATGAAATTGCAATTTTTACAGCACTCTAACAAGTGAAAATTTTTAAATCTGTTCACTTAACAGGTGTATAAGGTAAAACTGAACATGTATCCCACCTTATTAAGATGATACATCCATTCTGAATCTCTTTATAAGGCCAAATTAATCATTTAGAATTTCTTTTAATTAATAATTAAAAATATGAAAACATTTAACTTAAAGGAACATAACAGATTGTGGAACTACGCTCTGAATTTTGTTATAATTGTCATTTTGTTCTTAATGTTGAAGATTGTATCATCATTTCATAAATAATAGCACTTGTGTTTTATCATAAATACACCTCTATGCAGAGGTATGTTAAACAGCATCTGCACATATCTCCAGAAATTGTTGCTCTTTTTAGTTGCTCATATTCTCATTCTGATATTTAATTTTTTACTTAATACTTCAATAGAAAACACGTGAATAGATTATATACTCCATATCCATATTTTTTAAAAACCTAAATAACATTCTTTTATTTTTTTCTTATTTTTAAATTTTGAACAGTCTTTTAAATGTCTGTTTTAAAAAATACATAGGTAACAAGAGTTACTGTTTTATCATGATTAAATTTATGGGCATAAGTGAAAAAACTAACCACTTAATAGTCATAAAGTGATGAAATGCCATATCATACACTGTATATTACTACGAAAGTGCTCATTTACATAAGCAGCAGATGAGGAGAGCAGTATCATGGAAAATCTGGATATATCTTTATGTATATCCTTAAAAATCACTTTCCTTTATATAACTTCCATTTTAATTTAAATGCCACAAATTTTCAGTGAACATTTAAATTAGTTTTTTACTTTAATATTTCAGTTCTATTATACACCATGAAATACCTTCAGAAACTGCCTTGAGGGAAAGAATAATTCTTTCCTTCTATTCTATAATCATATCACATTAAGTATTTATTAAATGTTATACTTGAGATATATACTCTGACCTCGAATATATTCAAATTCAAGACTAATGTTAGGATGGAATGAAGATTTATGAGGAAAATTTAACAACAGTTTAGAAGGTAAAATCTTTAAAGACCATGTAGCAATAAGGAAAACACCTGGCTGGAATGATGCAGAGTGGCAGATTTGACATTTTACCAAAGGACAGTAATGTTTGATCTTCTTTCCCCCACAGAATTCTAGATCCAGTTAACAGCAGGAGGGGAAAAGCAGCAGCAACATTTCAAATGTCCATACTCTGATTTCCAAAAGACGCTACGTAGGCAGAAGAAAATTGCATTTTACTTCAGGCGGTATAAGTCTTTGAAATGAAGGCTCTGCTATTTTTCAAGACTGAAAGGATATCACAGTGTTGATTTTATATACAAAGTAGGATCTGTTCCAGTATACTCTAGTGAAATAATTCACATAAGGAGAATAGTTAATTTTGACCTCACGACAAAATCTTCCATGTTTTGAGTAGGTTATCTTGTCACCTTCTTCACAAACCGCCTATCAAATGATATGAAACAAAATATTAAAAAGCTTATTAAGCTTACAGAAGAAATGCAATCAACGTACAAGTGATGATATTTATATGAAAAACCATATTATTGCTAAACATGGACTATTTCACATTGGTTAGCAAACATCTCATATTGTTCAGCAAATAAAAGCCTCTTCCTAAGAGTTATTACCATGTCCACTAAATTCTTGAGCTTCCCATTGAGACTGAGAAATCAGTATAAAATGTTTTCCAATTTTTTAAAGATTTAATCCTAAAATTTAGAAGCCTATGTCTCCATAGTCTACTGTCATTCCTCTGAAGAACCTCATCGTGGAGCCTACCAAGGCTGAGAAATGGACATATACTCTTAATGTATATTCATACTCTTCTCCTTGTGCAGGACTGACTCACATTAGCAAGCAAGTTTCTGTGACTTATCCAGTACAATCCTTTACATTTTCACCTTAATGAGGTTCACTAAGATAGCTTAGCTAGCTTGAAGAGTTTTCTGTAATAAAATACTAAATATTATTCTAATGCCTAGGAAAGATGTCAGAGAGTCAACTTTAAGAATACAAGGATGGATTCGCTTTAAGTCCATGCCTGGCATCACACGAAAGAAGAAATAACCTGATTTTCCAAATGGAGCAAGAGGGCAGCCAAGAGCAGAAGGACAAGGCTCTAGACAGCAGACAGCAACTCAGTAGTAACTACTGAGTACCTGGCGCTTAATAAAATTCCACTGTCACCAATTAAGCCAAAGACCACAGGTATCAAGTGCCAACAGAGAAAATTCAAAATACATGCAGCAGAAAACAGAATAAGTTTATATTATAAGATTAAGGGGTCATGAAGAGAGGGAAAGGAAATCATAAAAACTAATTTCTCGGGACTTCCCTGGAGGTCCAGTGGTTAAGACTCTGCGCTTCCACTGCAGGGGGCGTGGGTTCGATCCCTAGTCAGGGAACTAAGATCCCACATGCTGCAGAGCGTGGCCCCCCCAAAAAAACCCAACAAACTAATTTCTCACCTCCAAACTGGTCTGGGATGATTATGACAAAGAGCTAATTAATTAGGAAGGGACAGAAAATGTCTTGGCTGCAACCTGAATAGAATATGCACTCCAAACAAGAATGACCTACTAAACTTTGCCTAAGATCCTTCACCCCCAACTTTCCCAGGAGTAAAGGCACCCTTTCCAGTGCCTAATTATCAGATATACAAACACTAATTACCAGATATGCAAACTCCCCTGTCAGTCTTAGTTGCCAGGTATACAGTATACGCTGTAGGCTGAGAAGTAAGAAAGCTTGGTAAAATAGCCAAAATCAATGAAAACTTAAGATACAGTTAAATCCTAACAACTAAAGTAGATCTGAATACACTAATTTTTGTGGATAATAGGGACTCAATGTACAGGACTGTGTCAATTTAGTAAGCAATTTTTCTAGATATGTATCAAATTATAAGAATTTCTCAACATAAGAATATAACAAAACAAACGGCTGCTCTTTATAATATCTTAAAATAAAATCATCATTCAAAACAAACTATCTTTTGTTTATAAATGTTGAACATGCACAAGTACAGGCAACAAATAAGGAATCAAGATATTGGTAAACTTTTTTTTTTGCAAAATTGCCCAACTTTTCTTTTGTACATTGAAAAAATAGTTCAAACTACTTTTAATAAGCTCCCCCCACTGTTATATAACTTTTAACTATACTCTTAGTTGAGTTCCAAAAATAAAGTCTGATACTTTTATAAGTTTATAAATGTTTATATAAAATGAGTTTATAGGGCTTCCCTGGTAGCGCAGTGGTTCAGAGTCCGCCTGCCGATGCAGGGGACACGGGTTCGTGCCCCGGTCCGGGAAGATCCCACATGCTGCGGAGCGGCTGGGCCCGTGAGCCATGGCCGCTGAGCCTGCGCGTCCGGAGCCTGTGCTCCGCAGCAGGAGAGGCCACAACAGTGAGAGGCCCGAGTACCACAAAAAAAAAAAAAAAAAAAAAAAAAAAAAGTTTATATCAAATGAGTTTATATCAAATGAGTTTATATAAAGTTTATATAAAATGATACTTTTACAAGTTTAAATAAAGTCATTTTTCTCAAAAAAATTTAATTTTCCAAACGGTTACTTACGTGGCCATTTGCAATGTCTAATAAATCTTTAACCCTACAGCCTCTCATGGTTCCCACCTCATTGCAAATAGCATCTTCTACAATTAGGTAATTAGCCTTGTAGGATGTCAGTATTTTATAAATATCCTCAGCAGGTCGCTTTGAATAGATTTGATAGATCTGAAAGAATATAATTAAAACAACAACTTTAAAAGACATTTAAAACTTCTGTTTATCAAAATTATACATTAAGCATCTACTACATTCTTAGTACTATCTGTGGAAAATAAAGATACTCACTAAGACTTGATTCCTTCCCTCAGGAAGCTTATATTCATCTGCTTTTGGACACTTGTGTATCTTCTTTTGAGAAATGTCCATTCAAGTCCTTTGCCCATTTTTCCCCAGTTTTATTGAGATATAATTGACATATAACATTGTGTAAGTTTAAGGTGTACAACATGTTTATTTGATATGCTCATATGTTGCAAAATGATTAGCACCATAGCTTTAGCTAACACCTGCATCATGTTACATAATTGCCATTTCTTTTTTGTGGGGAAAACATCTAAGATCTACTCTCAGCAACTTTTGAATATACAGTACGGTGTTATTAACTATAATCACCATGCTGTACATTAGATCCCTAGAGTTTATTCATCTTATAACTAGAAGTTTCTACTCTTTGACCAACATCTCATTTCTCCAACACTCCCAACCCCTGGCAACCACAACTCTTCTGTTTCTATGAGTTCAGCCTTTTTAGATTCCATATATAAGTGATATCATGGAGCATTTGTCTTTTTCTATCTGACTTACTTCACTTAGCATAATGCCCTCAAGGTTCATCCATGTTGTTGCAAATGGCCTTTGTCCATCTTTTTAATTGGGTTGTCTTTTTATTATTGAGTTGTAATCGTTCCATTACTTTTCTTTATTACCAGGTATCATAGTATTTTATACTCATTTTATACATGAGATAAAGTCAGTGAGGTTAAAAATAATTTGACCCTTGTCACAAATACTGAAAGAACACGGATGCATTTTTAAAACTCATGTCTTGATTACGTGATGTTTTTCATTACAATTCTGCTGACCTTATTAGATAATAAGCTTTGGATCTTATCAGATAATATGTTTTTAAGGTTTTCTGAAATGTTAACCTTGGATAACCCCAAATTTAGGCCAAAAGTATCATATACTGTTTGTTGTGAAAATACTGAGATTTGCAACCTAGATTGGCCAAGATTCCAGTCTATCGGCAGAATATTCAGCAGCTGCTTACTACATGTTATGGTTGCTGTCTATCTAGCAACTTTAGGTCCAATGTCCATTGAGGTGCTAGAGATACTCATTCTGTGGAACACAGAATGTTAATAAATCAAGAGGAAGTTTCTCACTCATTTCACTTTGTTAAATAAGTTCATATGAATGGTTCTATCTTATCCAGCTTATACTTATTTATAGTTTTTAATATATATTTTTACTTATTTTTAAGTTTGGGGAAACTGTAACATACTACTGGGGCCTATAAAAAACACCGCTATGCAATGGCAATAACATTACTGTTAGACTAGAGTGAGGTTTCGCAACCTCAACGCTATTGACATTTTGGGCCAGATAATTCTTTGTCAGGACAGAATGGAGGCTGTTCTGTACACTGGAGGATGTTTAAGAGTATCCCTGGTCTCTACCCACTAGGTGTCTATAGAACCCCTCCCCTAGCTGTGACAACCAAAAATGTCTCCAGACATTGCCAAATGTCCCCTGGGAGCACCATCTTCCCATGTTTGAGAATCACTGGCCTATAATCACTGATTATAAAGATTAGTCACATGTTATGAATTATAGACAGTATCTAATTCAAATGGTATGGTCTCACTTATGGAGTTCAATTTGAATTTTATTTTAACAACAAATTTATTCAGTACTTGCTATGTACTAGACACCATATAGAAAGACCAAGATTTGAAAAAAAAAAATGGTTCCTATTCTCACAGCCAAGTCACATAAAACTAAAAACTCTAAAATGTTTAAATTTAATTAGAACCTAATTAGAACTCTGACCTAATTATAAGTGATTCTGAAATTCTACATTAGGACAAAGACCAATCAAAAGACAACAAAGCCATGTCAGGGTCTGTTGGTTTAAATCCACAAAAAGTAAAGTTTAGGAATATGCAGTAGTATATCTTCTAAGCAACATTACCTTTTCAACTGCAGCAAATACTAATCAGAGGCAGCTGCTGTCTCTCAGGTAAATCACTTCCAGGTAGATCTCCCCGTCTCTGACCTCTCCCCTGCTTCAACTGTTCCCTGACCTTAATTAACTCTAAAACAGATCTAAGGTTCCACTCCTGGGCTTATGAAAGGTCTTGGATGACTCCCAAATGCCTCTAGGGTAAGTCTAAATTCTTAAGCATGACCTTCCAGGTCCTCCAGAATCTGGCCTTATTTTATTTTCCAGTTTCATGGCCAAACAAATTTCAAGGCTCATGTGACTTTTTTAACCTGGAATCACTGTATTCTTTTTCCAAACAAGTTTCTAGTCATCCTTCAAAGCCCAGATCAAGCAAATGCCCTTTATGAAGACTTGGATTTTTTGTAGGCAGAACTGACTGTTCCTGCTTTTGAACTCCTCTCTACTTTCTGTGGTTATATGTGAATGTGTGTGCGCACATACAATTATAATTTAATAGTACATATTAATACTAGCTAACATTTAAATTTTACTGTTTCAGGCATAGTGCATTATCTTATTTAACTCCCACAACTAGGAGGTAAGAACTATTATTACTTCCAGATTCAGAAAGTTGCTCAAGGTCACAAAGCTTAAAGTCTAACCTTTGTATTAGAGTCTAACTTCTATATTGCTATACTTCCTCCTTAGCTTAGAGTATATTTAAAAACTATATGAAATTCTCTCCAACTGAAAAACAGACTATTTAGAACTCAGGTTCAGTTGGTCATTACCTTCAGATATGAAGTTACCATTTAAATTCATACCAAACATTCAAAATAATATATTCTCTGAACAAGAAGCAATTAGATACCATACTAATGTTATACTAAGTTATTAATAATAGCCCATAATGAAAAATAAATCAGTGTTTTATAAGCAATAATAGAATTTTGGCTTGGAAATACAAAGTGTATAAAGACATTAACTGAAAGCCTTCCTTCAATAATTTGATTGAGAACAATGATATTCTCAAAAGAATGCTTCCCTTTATAAAATATTACACATCAGTCCCTTGAAACCTTATGGGAAATGAAATGTTTCTCCTAGAAACATATCCATACTTTCCATAAAACAAAGAACTTCATATTCTGCCTCTCACTGTTGTGGCCTCTCCCGTTGCGAAGCACAGGCTCCGGACGCACAGGCTCAGCGGCCATGGCTCACGGGCCCAGCCGCTCCGCGGTATGTGGGATCTTCCCGGACCGGGGCACGAACCCGCGTCCCCTGCATCGGCAGGCGGACTCTCAACCACTGCGCCACCAGGGAAGCCCAGAACTTCATATTCTAATGTTGTCCTCTCTTGATTAAATGTATTACACAGCTTTTTAAAAACTAAAGCTAATTGACTCTTCTAAAATTGTCTGGATTTTCCTAGCTAACCAGGAACATATGCGTCATTACAGAACTATACTAAGGAGTCAAATAAAAATGATCCAAATGTAGAATCTAAAATGCCTTACATTTTCATTTCTCTTGAGAAGATCATCATCATTGTAAAGAGGCAAGCTTGTCACCATCCATCCAGTGCATAATTTAATCACACCCATTAACTGTGGACTTCCTGCAAAAACAGCTGCAACTGGAGCTTGCCTTCTGCAAAGAACCATAAAGATTCACACACTGAAAAGGTAAGTATACTATTTAGATCACTGATTTATATCAATTCTGAAATACCAAGCAACTTAAAATGTATTGCACACTTAAGTTTCAATGTCAGTTTTCATTTCATTTAATTTTTGGATTTATTAAAAAAAAAACTGAGCACCTATTATGTGCCAGAAGCTGTTCAGAGTGCTAAAGATAAATAAATATTTAAAAAAGAGAGGTGGGAGGACAAGGTCCCTGCTTTCAAGAGGGAGCAGGGGGAGAGTATAAACATATAAGGTCAGGTGGTAATAATGCTATTAAAAAATAATGCAGGGTAATGGGAGTGACAATTCAATGCTGATACTGTGAATTCTCAAATTCGTCTTTGGCAAATATTAACCACCAGCACCCAACTCCTTCCAGATCCATCTATCCTCCTGCTCCTTCCCTACCTTTACCCATATGTCTATCTCCAGATAACACATGAAGGACTTCTCTACTCTAAATCATAATCTAAAGTCCCAGATAGATGCCACTCACAAGACAGGTCCCAAAGGGCTGCTATTATGTCCTGACTTATTTATTACCTCCCTGTATTCAACATTCAGCATCTACCTACTATGTGCTAGTGATACTGTCAAGCTCTGAAAATAAAGAGACAGCACACAGCCATTGTCCTCAAGGAGCCCCCAGTAATGGGGAAACAAAAATGAAACAGAAAAATCACAACACAGTGACATAAACGTCCAATCATTTGATGTAAAAGGTCCAATGTTTAGGCCTTTGCTGTTTTTGAAAATATTGTGGTAAATCACACACATAGCTGTGACTTTCTCTTTTGTTAATGACAACACAAGGCTATACAGTCAATGTTCCACAAAGGTAAATGCAATTCACAAAAAAGTATTCATAGGCAGTAGCTAAGGATGATCTAAAAAAATAATTTTTATACATACAAGAGGTGTCATTATAATAACGAGACCTTATAATAAGACCTATTATTCTCATTTCTATATACCTATTCTATAAACCTATTCCTCATTTCTAGAAACATTTTTTGCCTTTTTTCCCCTATTATCCTGGCCTTTTCTGAGAGTGTTTCATTCCTTTTTCAAGTTTTAGTTTTTTCTTCTATGTGTTTAAAAATTTTCATACTATTTCAGAGTCTCTATCCATAGGGTAGACTGGCTGGAAAAATGGTTACAATGATTCTTTTCTATAGGTATGTTCTTGGAGGAAACGCTGGTCTTCGTCACGTGACTTGTTTTGGCCAATAGGACAACAGCAAACATAATTTGAGCAGAGACTTAAAACATGCTTGACCTTGCGTCTTGTCCTCTCTTGCTGCTCTTGGGAACTCTACAACCACCACCTTATGAATGAGCCCAGTCTCACCTGGGCTGGATAATGAGAAGCATGTCGCTAAGTCAACTCCATGACCTCAGCTGACACCTACCCAGTCTAGACCTGTGAGAAAGGCCATGCCAGACTATCCAGTCCCAGATGAGCTGGCCCAGACCAGAAGAATCCTACCAATTGCTTCTACTCTGTTGACCACTGAAATGGTGCAAAATAACAAATGTTTATTGTTTGTACGCCACTAAGTTTTGTGGTAGTCCACTGTGCAGCAAAAACTGACACAAGCAAATTTTATTATCAGAAATTGCTAGAAGTCTACTTCTATTGCTTATCACAACCAACAACTGATTCTTGCTGTGTTGAACTGTTTCTTCATGCGTTTTGTAACTTTAGAGCTTATCTTCATGAAGCTTTATTTGTGAAATCCTGGGTAGCCTGGGTTGAGGATTATATCAGGCACTCCAGACCATCCCAGAACCACTTTTTATGCTAATCTCTTGATACAGGGTTTCCTGGATTAGACAAGTATAATTTCAAACTACAAACATGTGAATTCAGATGCACTGCTACAAGTTCAGAGGAGACACTTTATTTCTGACCAAGAGCTGAAACCAAGGAAGACGTCCTTTCTTATCATCTTTCTCTACCACTTGATGGCTATTTTGTGATAGTCCATCCTTTCACTGATAGTGTAGCCCTTTGAGGGTCCCTTAGTTATATATGCATGTTAGGGGAGGGAACGAGGTGTTTCAATTAAAACTCCCAGCTTCTATAGGCCCAAGAGCACATCTCTTGTCGTATTAAAATCTGCATGAGTGTTAAAATTAAAATTAAAAATCTTGTTAACCTTGGTTATCAAGACTAGAAATCCATCGCTCATTCACCTCCAACTCCGGTTAAAAGAAGCATCTCTTGACTATCTAAATAAAAGAACATTGGTTCCTTTTTATTCCACACTTCTAGATGTTTAACAGCTAGAGTTTCATATCTAAAACTTATCAATACTATATTTTGATGGAAATGAGTTCAATTAGAAAATTAGAATTGTATGTCTAAATGAAAACTAAATATCCCTAAAAATACAGGGTAAAATCCCTGAGATTTATGAGAAGAACTTGGAAAAGGATTAATTTATTATTTCCCCTGAATCCATTAAATAGCATTCAATGATTAATTAATAGCTTAACAACAGTCTTGGGCAGTTCAGTTCTTACTTTATCCAGGTCATAAGTTCCACCGTATCTGGGTCATAAAATTCTTGTAGTTCCATTAATTCTGTCATTAATCTTGGAAAAAACTAAAATACAAAACAAAATCCCCAAAACCTGTGTGTAAGTATTTAGAAAGTTTAAAACTGTTTCAGAGTACTTCCAAACACTAAGAGGCCAACTTATGACAAACGATATTACAATACTGTTCTCACAGAAAAAATGGCATGGATTCCTTTACTTTCCTTCAGTTTCTTGCTAGTTCTTCTCAGCCCAAATAATCTACTGTATGGTTAATTCACTGCCTACGCTCAATACATAATTTTATCAACCAAACAATTAATCATCAGTTGTATCTTTCATGCACATGCACACTGAATGAATAAGTAAGCAAACAAATAAATTTCGGATCAAGTCAAATGATTCACTGGTTTACTGGTAATTAATTTCATGTTACATTATGATAAGCCAAAGAGTTTACATTCTTTTATAACTTTAAATTTGGGGATTGCCAAAATACTTTTTACTATTTACTAATAAAAACCATTTATTCAGCCACTTCCTTTGGCAATTATAAACTGAATTAATACCAGTATTAGACTACAGGAAATTGCATCAGATGGCATTGTAAAAATGTTTTACCTCTTCTATCATGTTCCTATTGGTAGAAAATCACGTATTATTAAGTATATCACGCTTTATTTTGTTAGAATACTGTTCCAATATAAGTATCCTACACACACATATAAATTTATCACTACCTTATAGATAACATATATTTTCATCTTATGAAAAATCTAATTTTCTTACCTCTTTCCATAAGCTGAGACCTATTATAGTAGGGACAGCCATGCTCAGAATGAGAGCCTAAAATGTTAAAGCAAAAAGGGTTATGGATAAATACATTTCAGAATGTACTACAGAGGTACTAGACACTGACTCTATGACCAATCAAATATTCTTACAGTTGTAACAATTTCAGTCAGAGAAATTGGAGTCAGCATGGAACCTAGTTCACAGAGTGAGATGGGTGAAGAATAATAAATTTTATATCAAGCTGGAGACAAAGTGAGAAATACATATTTGCAATATAAATTTAAGGCAGAACATAAAAAGGGTAATGCACATCACAGTATTTCAAATAGTAAGTCAATATTTGACAATTTTTCCAGGAATTTAACTTATGAAGAGCTTACAAAAAACATTGAACTGCTATGAAAATAGCTAACAACAACAACAAAAAGACAATGAATTAACACAGGAAAAATAGCCAATACACATCAATATACTACTATGCTAAGATAAGAATGCATAAGTTCCTCTGGAAAAAGACTGGCAAAATACAACATGACTATTATTAGAGATAATTTATCATCTTCCTACCAAAACCTGTTCTCCTCCTATTGTCCCATGTCTATTGGTGACCCCACAATCCAGTCACACAAACCCAAAAACTAAGAAACATCTATGATTTCTCCCTATTCTTCACTCTTCCATACTTAATGAGGCACCAAATCTTATTACTCTTCTATTTTTTTCACTTCAGTGTAGTACAGTATTAATTAAATGGGCTTTGGAGCTAGAAGAACCCGGGAGTGAATCATGGTTCTTACACTTACAAGTTATGTGATCTTGGGTGAGTTAATTAACCACTTTATGCCTTAGTTTCTTTGTCTATAAAATACAGATAATAAAACTTAACTAACAGGGTCTTTGTAAGCTTTGAATAGCATGTGAAATGCTTCAAACAGTACCTGACACATAGTGAGCTCTCAAAACAATTGAAGGTTTTATCGTTTCCATTCTCCATGGCCTGTACCTGGGTGACAGCCTCCTGCCTGATTCCAGTCTCTCACCCTTAAGCCTATCCTTCACAGAACTATAAGGGTGAGCGGAGAGAAAATGTAAGGCTGACTCTCTCCTGCCCTTGCATAAACATGTCAATGTCTTCCTACTGCCTGTGGGATAACACCAAGCACGACAGGACACTCAAAGACCTCGATGACCTTACCCTCCTAGACTTCTCCAGTCTCATTTCTTGACCACTCCTACCTCATATTTTATGTGCCAACAAAACTAAATATATTGTGCTTTTTCTTTACCTCTGTTTTTATTCCCTTTGAATACATCAAAGGGAATAAAAGGGAATCCCTAAAAAAACTGAATTAATTAGCCCTTCTCTGTTCCAACAGCACCCTATCAACACTTCTTATCTGTTTTTATGACTGAGAGAGACTGTAATCCACGTGATGAAACTAATCTCTTTCTTTTCTTTTTTTTTTTTTTTGGCCGCACCAAAGGGCATGCAGGATCTTAGTTCCCCAACCAGTGATCGAACCTGTGCCCCCTGAAGTGGAAGTGTGGAGTCCCAACCACTGGACTGCCAGGGAATTCCCCTAATCATGTTTTATTTATCTTTTTATTGCAAGCACATTACACATAGCAGGCACAGTGTAAATGTTGCATTCTCACTGAAAACATACCATAGTTCTAAATCAAACTGAGAAAAATATTATCAAAATTAATTTTTGAAAGCCTCTCACATTGATTCACTTATATTTTTACCTTCTATTTTTTAAGTAGTCTGCATTAAAACACCCTACTTTTATAATCAGAAATTATTAAAAAATGTTTGCCATAGAATCTTTTTCTTTTTTCTACCTATAAATCATAATGCGATTTACTCATGCTATTATTATTATTATTATTTTTTGCGGTACGCGGGCCTCTCACTGTTGTAGCCCCTCCCGCTGTATTATTTTTTATAAATTTATTATTTTATTTATTTATTTTTGGCTGTGTTGGGTCTTCTTCATTGATGCATGCAGTCTTTCTCTCACATGGACGAGTGGGGGCTACTCTTCGTTGCGGCGTGAGGGCTTCTCATTGCAGTGGCTTCTCCAGTTGCGGAGCATGGGCTCTAGGCGCGCAGGCTTCAGTAGTTGCAGCAGGCGGGCTCAGTAGTTGTGGCTTGTGTGCTTCAGTAGTTGTGGCATGTGGGCTCAGTAGTTGTGGCTCATGGGCTCTAGAGTACAGGCTCAGTAGTTGTGGTGCACGGGCTTAGTTGCTCCACAGCATGTGGGATCTTCCTGGAACAGGGCTCGAACCCGTGTCCCCTGCATTGGCAGGAGGATTCTTAACCACTGCACCACCAGGGAAGCCCTACTCATGCTATTTTAATTGTATTCATGTGGTTCCCATTTATATAATTGAGAGAGAAACAAGAACTTAACACAAAATAACAATGACTCACCAACAATACTGGGTGTACAGTTCGTAATCGAAGCCACTTGAAAAGTGTCATCCAAAGTTCAGGAGAACATACACCAAATGCTGCTAACATGCACACATAAGGAGTCCAGAGGTATTTCAAGCTGGAAAAGACAAAAAGAGTCATACATGAGCTATCCTATAAACATCATTATTATGTGATTTCTCTTTTCTGAGTTCTTTCCTAATACTCATGAAAATACCACAATGTTGAAGGAGAATGAAAAAGCTTAGCCTCTAATTTTCAGCAACATATTGTTACTCACTTCTTAAATAATCAAGAGACATGTGGGTTACTAAAATGAGGATGAAATAAGACATTAATATAGATGAGGTGTAGTAAAATTGTACTCTTGGAGAGAATATAAACTGCTACACTTCTTCAGAAGGCAATTTGGCAGAACCTATAAAAATTCTAAATACCCCAAGACAATCCCATTTCTAGTAATCTAGCCTACAGATATATTAGCATAAATGTATAAAGATATACATGTGGGGTTTTAACTGCAGTATGTTGTTTAATTGCAAAAAAAAAAGAAACCTAACGATCCTTCAACAGGTACTGATTAAATAATAAATCCTTATGAAAAACAAAAAAGCAAACTGCAAAATTTTATGTATACTGTTACCCTAGTTTTTTGGTGGTTTTTTTTCTAATGTACATATATGCAGTATAGCCAAAAAATAACATCTGAAAAGATATTGCTGACAGTTGTGACCTCTGAGGACTGGGATGGAAGGATTTTCATTTTTTACTTCATACATATCTATATTATTTGGGTTTGTTACACAATCTGCATTATTACTTTTGAGATTAATTTTTTAAAAACAGGATTGAAAAATTGGGGCCCTTAACTTAAAAAGATTAAAAATCCAGGTGTACAGAAAAATGAACTTGTGCAAATAAAAGGCAGTACCTTACTTTAAGTTGTAACTTGTACAGGAAACAAAAGAAACCCATCACCCTAGGTGATGGTAAAAGCTGAAGACAGAAGAGGAAGAGTTTAGAAAAATTTGTAGATGTCATTGCTTCACACAGATTATCAAGGAAAAATAACATCTTAGAAGATAACTTTTGTAGTTAAGACTAAGGAAACAATAAGATCCTTCTAAGATATATTCTTTGGTGACAAACTCAAAAGAGACTAGAAGAATATGAGGCCAGAGTATAAATGTGAACTATTTTGGTTTTATAAAACAGTAAAGCTATGAAATGGGGAAAACGAAGTAACATTCATCTAATAAAAATGTATTGATCATACACTTCAGGGTGACCAAAGTACTAGAGAGGAAAAAAGAGAAACAAGACATGGCTACAGCCCTCAAGGAGGGCTTTATTAAGATGGAATAAAACTGAACACATGGGAAACAATTAGAAAATAAGTATAAAAAAATTTATATAAGGTCTAGGGTGATATGAAAGCAAAAGGACCAATTTGAGAATGTACTTAAGGTTTAAAACAATGAATACTGAATCAGGCTTTGAGAGAAGTAGCTGGATGTATATAGAATACATGTTGCTAAGACAGAGGAGTTGCATTCATTTCCTCTGGTTAATCAGTATCTCCTCCAACCAATAACTTCCCCATTTCAGAAAATACCAAACCTATTTTTCCAGTCAGCCAGAATCAACACTAGAGTCTGGTTTATACCTCCAGGAGGGACTACTCACATTGAATTACATGTATATGACATCCCTTGGAACACAAACTCTCTGCTCTAGACATTGGACCATTGTGCCAATCTACTGATTTCTTCATATACAACCCCTCCTTACCATTTTATTTCAATAGCCAGCTAATTAACATCCCCACTTTTAAATTCTCTTCCAATTCAACCAAATGCCAGATGAATCCTTTTCAAACTTAACTTTGAGAAGACATGTTCTGTTCAAAAATCTTTAGTTTCCCAATACCTACAGAAATAAACGAAAACTCACCCAAATGGTTTTCAGGGCCCTCTAAAATATGGTCCTGACATACCTTTTCAGTTTTTTCTCCTACTACTTCCCTAAATGATTAGAGTTCCAGCCAGAGTTTGCAGAACAATCTCAGTGTTTCCATCCCATAATACACACAAGTTTCTCCCTCCTGCTAAAACTGCACCCCTCTCTAGTTGCTGCCTTAGCCTCTGATTCCCTTTATAGCCAGACTTCTTGAAGTCTACACTCACCTCTCTTTCCTCACCTTCTTTTCTCTCTGATCATATCCTTTAAAAACTCTTCCTTTGGCTTCTGAATTGCAACTCTTCCTAGGATCATTCCACCACAGTCCCTGCAACTCCTTATTTAGTTTCCAATTCCCAAATATCTTAGGTTTTGGCCCCTTTACTCCCTCTCCACTGCTACTCACTTCTAGATTCTACTATGATACCTTCTTAACTGGTTTATCTTCCTCTAATCTTGTTTTCCTCAAACCTTTCTCAATCATTGCTGCCAGAGAGATTTTCCCTAAAAGAGTAAAGTTGATCATGTCAAATTTCTGCTTAAAACACTTGATCTGTTCCCTGCTTATTTTTCTGGACGTATCTCGCTATTGCCCCCACATTCATCCCATAGTATTGGTTCCCAAAGAATACTTCTTTTTCCCAGATTATTACACACACACACACACACACACACACACACACACACACACACACATATACAATTTCTACTTTGGAGATAATCCTCTGTTAATTCCAGAACGATGTCATCTTCTTTGTTACCCACCACATTCTCACCCTTGCCCAGCTGTTGTGGTCAAAGAATAGAGATTATTACACACACACACACACACACACACACACACACACACACACACACAGGCACATGGCACATGAGAAAACTGACAGCCTGGCCAATCTCTATCTCTCAAGACTGTGGCCCTGTTTAGAAAATCTCCCTTAAGCTGACTTCCCCTACCTACCTTCCACAAGTGAGTTAGTACCTCTCCTCTGGATGACCAGAGCACCCTCTGTATACCTTTCTCATAGTATTTTACTTTGTTCTAGCTCTTGGTTTACTTATCTAGAATAGGAACTCTTTGAAAAGATTCAGAAAGACTAGATTTCATAGCTCTCTAATCCCTACTGCCTACCTGATAGAGTGCCTGGCACCTCCTAGGGGACCATGCAAGTTATCTGCATGAATAGATGATCATGTCTTACAGGTCTAGTGAGTAAATTAGAGAATTAAGGACCAATGATAGAATAATGCAGATTACATGTTCAAAAAAGGGATCTTGAACTTAAAATGGCAGATCCAACAATGAAGAATGGTAGGAATAACAAAAAGTTCTTTTTCAGAGAGAAATAAAACTGAGGAAGGAGGGGAAGGAGGGGAAAAAGGTAAACCATGCTCCAAAATTCTAGTACAAGGCAACAAGATGAGAATCAAACCCTGAATCACTTAAAATATTCATGGATTAATACACTTCTTCATCCTATTTAGGCACTATGGATTGCTAACTATTAGAGTGAACCTTATTCTCACTTCAAGTTTCCATAAAGAGATACCCCCTAGTCATGGGTTTGGCAGTCTGATAAAGTCTGTGGACCCCTTATAAGAAAACATTTCTAAATGCATAAAATACATGGGCTTAGAAAGGAAACCAATTATACTGAAATACTGATATCAAATAATAAAATTTGTATTTGTAATACACCAATATTTGTACTTGTTTATTAATACATTAAATGCAGGTATAATAATTACTATAATTTTGAAGTAGTGATGTATATAAACAATATTCAAGATACCTGTAAAAAACCAATACAATGAGAAAATAACTATGCTTTCTGTTGGTGAAAGCACCACGGGTACTGTTAAAATGACTGTGATTCTGTATCTGTATTCATAATTAAAGGAAACTTAGATCTTATACTATATCAATATTCTTCACCTCTCCCTGCTTTTATTCCCATCCCTATACTTCAGAACCCTAACTGCTCCTCCTCGTGGCAGCAATTTATCTGATTTGTGAGTGTGAGGTGACAAACAGTTGAGCATACTCAACAAACACTTATAGGCTTTTACATTTTGGATCTTCGTTTTGCAGCATGGGTGTACATAGGTGAAGCAGGCTTACCAAGTCTCTGACCATTCAAGAGGGAAGGCCTGAAATTTAAGGACTATACTCAGTTTGGGGTGGAAGATATTCGAAGGCCTTTTGGTCACACATGAAAAAGAGTTCTCCAATGCAACTTTTATCAGAATCAGAATCATTCAGATGACCAAAATATATTTCTCATATATATTTGGTTTTTGACCATGGGTTTCTGGCTCACAACTCCCAAAACCCTTGGAATTTCCTAAGTGCTGAGAGCTTAAATGTATCTTTTATGTTAATGAAGTGACTTTTGGAAAGCAGCTAAGAATGGGGACTGGTTGCCAGTAGAGCCAACCAGGTGATGAGAGGGTTGGAACTTTCAGTCCTACCCCGCAGACCTCTGGGGAGGGGAGAGGCTGGAGGCTGAGTTCAATCACCAATGGCCAATGATTTAATCAATCGTGCCTATGTAATGAAGCCTCCATAAAAACCCAAAAGTACAGGGTTCAGAGAGCTTCCCGGTTGGTGAACATGTAGGGATTTCTCTCTCCTGGAGAGAGCACGGGAGCTCCAGCCCTTTCCCCATACCTTGCCCTATGAACCTCTTCCATGTGGCTGTCCCTGATTTATATCCTTTGATAATAAACCAGTAATCTAGTAAGTAAAATGTTTCTCTGAGTTCTGTGAGCTGCTCTATCAAATTTCTCAAACCTGAGGAGGGGGTCTTGGGAACCTCTGATCTATAGCCAGGTCACCAGAAACACAGGTGACAACCTGGACCTGTAACTGGTGTCTGAAGAGGTAGCAGGGGAGTCTTGTTGGACTGAACCCAAGCCTGTGGATTCTGATGGTACTTCTGGCAGATAGTCAAAATTGAGTTCAATTGTAGGATACCCAGCTGGTGTCCAGAGAATTGTTTGTTGGTATGAAGAAACCTCCTCCCCACTTTGAAATTGGGTGCTCAGAACCATTTTATACTCCTATGTCTTATTTCTCATCTGAGTCAAACTTCAAAGAAAAGGGTATATTGAACCCTCACCCTCGTAACACCATTTACCTCTCCTTCACTTATCAAAGTTATAATTTTATTTTAGTGTGGTTAGCATCTGTCACCTTCATTAGACCATAAGTCACATAAGGCTAGAGATTCTTGTCCACCACTGTACCCCCAGCACCTAGCACAATGCCTGGCCCTTGGAAAACATTCAATAGTTTTTGAAAAAATAAATTAATAAGTAAATACGGTTCATTGTACTAATAACACCTCTCTAAACTCCAGTTAGATTAAGGTTTTTTTGAGTTTTTATAGTGTTTTATAAATGTGTTCTTGAAAGTATCCACTAACTACCATTAGAAAGGACAATTCTTTGTAAAAACAAATGGCTCAAATATACACTTACCCTTCTATAATCATTGCAAGAGAGCCCAATAAAATAGTGTGAATCACGTGATAAATTATTTCTGGCCTTTCTCCAATTTGTCCATCTTCAAGCGTAATAGTTTCTTTCAGGGACTTACCACTACTGAAAGAAATGTGTTTTTTACTACTTTGAAAATATTTATTTGAAAAATCAAAGATCTTTAATATCTTCATTAAAAATATATAGGTAGTTCTTAAAATTTGAAAGTATATTCTGCTGGTCAAATACCTAACTTACGTATCTCCAAGTCTTTGAAAATGGCTTTTGAAGCTTGAAGACAACTGCTTCAATAAAGACTAAACATGAAAGTTCAGGAAATATAATAAAATAGATAATAGGTTCCTTTTCCAAGATGAGTTATCACTAAACTAGTGATTGCTAAATCATATAATAATAATTTGAATTACTAAGTTCTCAAAATTAAGTTACTACACACAGCCTCCTTTCAAGCTTGATAAAAATATTTTTAAATAGTCAAACTTTATAATTTAAAATCACTTATACTACTAGTTTCATGTAAGTAGAAAAAATTATGCTTACAGTAAGTAAAAAATCTGAGTAAACTAGTGAATGAGTCTGTAAAACTTTAACTGATTATTTAAATATTATTCCTGCATTAAAAATGGACATTACAGGGACTTCCCTGGTGGTCCAGTGGGTAAGACTCCACACTCCCAATGCTGGAGGGCTGGGTTCGATCCCTGCTCGGGGAACTAGATCCCGCATGCATGCCGCAACTAAGAAGTCCGCATGCCGCAACTAAAGATTCCATGTGCCGCAACTAAAACCCAGCACTGCCTAAATAAATAAATATGGATATTACATATTTAGATGTATAAGCTTAAATTTAAATTTTATCTAGTTAACTTATAATGATATTTTACACACTGATAAAGAGAGAATTCAATTAGAAACTCTAAAACACACAAATATTGAAAGGATATTAAAAATAAGTTTTATATATTTCCATAATTTATTAGTTAGTAATATGATTGGTTCTCCTAGGTACTTACTTAATTCTCCTAAAAATAACTTGAATCACAGAAAAAAAACAAGTAATTAACACTAAAATATAGAAAGGTAATAAAGAAGACTGTGTCAATCGCAAAAAAAATTCTTGAGATGGTGCCTGAAGGGATTCTTGACATAGGAGCCAATTCATTGTAAAATTCCTACAGAAAACAAAAGCATGATATTAAAATCACAGATGTTTTAAAGTACTGAACTTAAAATTATATTTTTCATCTCAGTAAAAACTAAGACAAAACTAAACGCATTTCCTAAATCCGTTAACTTACAACAGCAAGGTCATACCCTTTATAAATGAAAATAATAGCATTAGTAACCCTCCTCAACAAACTGGCCTAATAAATTTAAAACTACTACTTTTTTATGATCCAGCAATGTGACCATCTCTAGAACCCAATACAGTTTTAGGGGAGTTTTACTTTCTATTTTTACCTGGAAGATAACAAAAAAATTCAACTGTCTAACCTCTAACAGCACTGTCCAGTATGATAACCACTAGCTACATGTAGCTAATAGCACATGAAATGTGGCCAGTGCAAATGGAGATAGTCTTTAAGCACAAAATACATCCTGGACTTCAAAGATAAAAAAAAGCATGAAAAAAGGAATTTAAAAAATACAAAATATATCTCAATAATTTTATATTGTTTACACATTAAAATAATATTTTTAATATATTGGATTAAATAAAGTACGTTATTGAAATTAAATTCACTTGTTGCTTTTTACTTTTTTAAATGCAACTACTAGAAAATTATGTATGCAACTAATGTCATATTGTTATTGGACAGCCCTGTTTTATATTGATAAATGTAACTCGACTAGGACCATTTTAAAAAGAGGTATCTAATTATTAAGACAGAAATCATAAAATTTGAAATGTAAGTTTTTTGAGCTATAAGAGTCAAGATAAACTTTTTGTTTTTAACCCACACTAAATATAATCAACAAGCCTCCTAGTTATATGTAGATTTATCTGCATTCTCACTCCCAATCCATCTTCAACCTCCATTTAATCCTCAAATTCCTAGCCCTGGAGGAGGAGGTAAGCGATGGAATGATGTTCAGGAGTGCTCACAGATGGATTGAGAATGCTTCACAAATCACTGGGTTTAAACTAAAAGGTTAAAGCTTCACAATGTGCCAAACAGCTATACAACTGTATCAAAGAGGCTGCCATCAAAATATTTTGTACCTAGGATGAAAGCACTTTAAAAAAAAATCTGCCTACTAAAGTAACTAATTCTATAAGGTCTAATTCAAATACCAATTTAATGATATTCTTTCCATAACCCCAGTCTCAATCCTTCCTTCCCCATATTCCCATGGCACTTTAATTACCCCTTTATTATAGTGCTTAATGCAATCTGCTATGCGTTATATTGTAGTCATTTTTGTATCCCCCAGAGTACCTGGACCAGTATCTTTCACATTAAATAAATATTTATTAACACTTCTTTACTGATTCTTAAAAGTCCGTCTCAACAGAAATGTCTCCTGAAATTCTGGTGAATTACAAATCCTGATATCCAATTGGCACATTTGTGCATAAGGCACTTATTATTTATACCACCCCCCATGCCAATAATTGTATAAAAACTATCTAATGAGCCGGCAATATTCTTAAGGACAAGATTAATAAGCCTTAACCTTAAAATACCCACTATATTACTTTGTGAAGCCTAGTACCTGACATGAGGAACAAAGGCGCACTATATAACATCAACTAAGAAACACTGGACAAAAGCAGACCTTAATGCTAGGCTCATTCTAGAGTCTTCCAAGGTTAAAGAGGAAGTCAGTGAAAAGGCCAGTCAATTATGGAGGTCTGCAACCAACTTTTACTAGTTGCCTGCTGAGTGTCAGGCCTACAAATACACCTGAGAAAGACATGGTCCCTACCTTTATGAAGCACATGGCCTCTTAAAGGATCCTTTTATCTTACTAGATAGCCATATACGATTTACACTTCAGAAGACTTCTCCAGTGTTTAAGCCATGTCAAACACTTGGTTAACTGATATATCACAACAAAAAATTTCATTCACAGTATCTAAAATCCCATGTAGGGGCTTCCCCGGTGGCGCAGTGGTTGAGAGCCCGCCTGCCATTGCAGGGGACGCAGGTTCGTGCCCCGGTCTGGGGGGATCCCACATGCCGCGGAGCGGCTGGGCCTGTGAGCCATGGACACTGAGCCTGCGCGTCCGGAGCCTGTGCTCCGCAACGGGAGAGGCTACAGCAGTGAGAGGCCCGCGTACCGGAAAAAAATTAAAAAAAAAAAATAATAAATAAATAAATAAATAAAATCCCATGTAATCCCAGCAAACGATTATAAGATTCTACGGTCTACTATATGAACTAGAGATATGTATAGGTAAATATATATTTTCTGTTATGCAAATAGACTTTATCAGTACATAAAATCATTTATTTCATTTTAGATTTAAAAAATGCATTTAAACAACAAACAAAAGGTACAACACTATTTTTGAACTTAAAAAGTCAGCTTCTGGTCCAATCCACTATTATGACCAAAGATAAGATTCTTTGCTATGAAATAAATATCTTACTGACCACCCCATTTTTAATGCCTATGCCCTTTTTTTTTTTAAAGTATAGATTTGGAGTATATCATGAGCTTTTTTTTTTTAAATTGAACTATAGTTGATTTACACCCATACTCTTTGTAATATAACATTTTGCTTTAGTGGTTAAAATTTCCTTGGTTCTTTATTCATTTTAAATCTTTAATTTATTCTGACCTTAGATTGTTATCATCATTCCTCATCAAGGAAAGTAGCCTCAACATACTGTGACGCTATTGAGGTTTAAGTATATCTACTTTTAAAAGATCTAAATGAGATTTTTTTTAAATGAGAAAAGTATTAATGTCTTATTTCTTCTAGATATTGTAATATCCCAAATTATTTTCTAAGTGGTATGTAATTAGGTGTATACTCCCTCCTTTGATTATTTTTGCTCTTTATCTTCTAAGTGGTATAGAGTTAGATAAACTTACACAATCTAAAACTTACTTAGTCATATTTAGTCCAAATTTTACTTCAAGGAATTTCAGCATATGTCCATTTTCTTTGTGTGGGACAAACATCTGAAGGAGAAAAACACTAGTTACAACAAAGAACTATTAGCTAAGTTTATAGAAATATGCTTTAGTCCAATACTAGAACTAGAAACACAGCAAAACTACAAAACAAAAAATATGAATTAAAAATACATGATGTAACTATGAAGCATGGAGATTTATTGGCATAGTCAATCACATTACCTTATAGTTAAGCATAAAACTATAATGGGGTAGTAAGAAGATTTTAACCTTATCCCACCTGGCTTAAATAACTTACCCACTCTTTTGAATGTCTTTTACTCATCTGAATTTATTCCATATATTACTTAGTGTTAATTGGGTAATGATGACATTTTAAATTAAATGAAAAATAAAGTGTAATTTTTTAAAAGTATTTCTATAGGAAAGACTCAAAATCCTATTTTCTCACCTAATATGCTAGGTATGATTATTGTTCAACTAAAAATGTTACTGTACAAACTTTATTACTTTGCTATCCCATTATTCTCGTTAAAATTTAGCCCAGTATATTTCATTATTCAGTTTGCTCTACCACATGAATCTCAAACACAGAGTTACTTACTTTCATTACAATATTCAATGTCACTGTCAGAGTACACACCAAGTAAAAGTTAATCACTTTCATTATTTTAGCCACGAAAGTTCCTTTCTTCACATTCAGCTATGCAGGGAGGAAAATTATATGAACAAAGAAGTGAGGTTTAAAAAAATTAACAATTTAAAAATTCACCCCAAGAATGATAAAAAGGCAATTCTAATTACCTGAAGGCACTTAGCAAGCATTAAGGCTATTACAAAACTTAATAAAGGAGATACCAATAAAGCTGAATTCTCAAACTGCAGTAAATATCCCAGAAAGAGAGAAAATATATAGATTTTATAAACTTCATGAACCTGTTGGGACAAAAATAAAATGAATGAGAATAAAATGAATTTTATTGTACATCTTTTCATTAGATAAGATTTGACTACAATTATAAAGTAAATGCTCTACTATAATTTTGGACAGTATTATATTTACAACCATTCAATTCGTAGTTTTAATGCCATGGGGTGTAACTAATTTATCACTTCCTTTTTAGAAACTCTCCACAAAGTAAAAAGCTTTGAAACCATGGATGTCTAAATCAGACTGGAAGAACCTTCTTTAATCCCAGGCTCTGACTTAATTTCACTTGGTTTGTCTTGTCCATCTATGCAACATCAGGCTGCATAAATCAAAAATCATAACCGTGGGCTTCCCTGAGGGCGCAGTGATTGAGAATCCGCCTGCAGATGCAGGGGACGCGGGTTCGTGCCCCGGTCCGGGAAGATCCCACATGCCGCGGAGCGGCTGGGCCCGTGAGCCATGGCCGCTGAGCCTGTGCGTCCGGAGCCTGTGCTCCGCAACGGGAGAGGCCACAACAGTGAGAGGCCCGTGTACCACAAAAAAAAAAAAAAAAAAAAAAAAAAAATCATAACCGTTAGCAGCAGTTCCCAAAACCTACCTGGTGAAAATATACTCCCATGAAATGTAGCACCAGAGAAAATTATTTTGCACTTGGTCCATTTAACAGTGACAATAAAAAAGTTAAATTCAATTTCCTAATAGAAGATCTCCCAGGAAAGTTATGTCTTACTATATTTCTTTTCTAAAATTCAATAGTATAATAATTTAATCTACCATAAAATAAATTCCTTTAGAAAGGGGAGAACTAAGACAAAATATAGACACTAATTGGGGGGGAGGGGGAGGAATCAAAAGGCAGAGTGTTAAAAGTTAAAAAAAAAAAAAAACCAAAAAACCCAAAGAAAAAAAATCCCTAAAAGGCCAGAGCCATTTTTTAAAAAGATATCTCACTGTCGGGAGGAAGCAATGACAAGGGAGGGCATTATGGGATCTTCTGGGTGCTGGTAATGTTCTATTTTTTCATTTTGGCTGCTGGTTCTCTTAGCTCCAAACCTATCCCTCTATCCCGGCTTCGTAATGCTGGGGCCGGCTTCTTCAGTCTACATTTCTGCTTTTTCATTTGGCTCCCTATTAATCTCTGCCAATCCATGCTAGCGAGAGATAATAAGTTTGGAGGAGAGAGCAGGGGCGTGTTCCTTACTGCAGCCTGCACTTCCTGGGAGGGTCACCTCAGCAATGCTTCTTCACTCCAACAGAGTAATTCCTTCCTGTTAAGGCAGCTGGATGCAGCTGCAGTTTCCCTAACACTTGAAGAACGAGCTTTATCACATCTTCTTACCCCAGAGATGGCAGAATCAGCTGGCCAGAGTACCATTCTCAGAAGTCTGGGTCCCATTTCCACAGAGCCCTTCTTCCCAGTTCAGAGATACCAGCAAAGCTGAGTAGTGGCCCTTCCTCAGAAGTCTGTTTCAGCTCCATAGGGTTCCCTCCTCTAAGCTTCTACATTTTAATAATTCCAAATTCCTCCTTTCAGCCCTCAGCTCTAGGGGTGGTAGCTGCTTCCTGAAGTTGCTACCTCTATAATACTTTCAGGTACTTACTACCTTTTCATTTAACAAGTTAACAACTTTATACTTGGTTAATGATTGTTTATATTAAATTCTCTCTATTGAAATAACCTAAATGTTGGTACTCATCAGAATTCTGGACCATCTGAAGAAAAGGAAGAGCGAGAAGATTCCCAAATTTCTGGCTTAGACAACATATTAAATACTTAATACATGTTTATAAATAAAGAAAAAAAAGATAAGAGAGGGCAAAAGAGAAAAAGATAAAGAAACAAAGGAACAAAATGTTTATGGGAACCTTTACTGCTGACTGAAGTATAAATTGATATAACATTCTGGGGAAAGGCTTGATATCTTTAGTTAGATTGAATATGTACACATCCTTTGACTTGTAATTCCACTATGAATTTGACTTGTAATTCCACTATATATCCTAGAAAAATCTTGCACTTCTGTGCCAGGTGACATGTATAAAAATGGTTATAGCAGCATTGGTCATGAACAATAAACTGGGAAAAACCTGAAATGTTCATCAGCAATAGAATACATCAGTAAATAAAAATGAATGAAATATACTCTGTACATCATCAGGGATGAATCTCAGAAGCAAAATCAGGCAAAAGTAAACAATACATTATTTGACAACATAGTTTTAGGAATACATAGGTAGGTGGTAAAAAAACATAAAGAAAAAGAAGGATTAACAAAATTCAGGACAGTTAGCCTCTGATGGGGAGGGAGCAGGATGTGACTGAGAAAAAGGGGCTTCTAGTATTCATATGCTCCATATCTTGGCCTGGGTGTTCAAATACTCATATTTTTTCTATACACTGTATATACAGCATACATATACTCTTTTGTACATTCCTATATTTCACCTTTTTCTTTTTTTAAAGAAACAGAAAGGGAAGATGGAGAAATGGCTAGAAACAGAGAGGAAGCACAGGGGTGACTTTGGTTAAGCAGTTTAGCTACCCTTTTGAGTAGAAGTATAAATCAGAGCCTATTAAAACATTTCAAATTAAGCTTAAAAGCTAAATGGTTTTATACAACCCGATAAAGACATTTATTCTCTAGATTTAAAATCATAATTTTGAAATGCCATAATACCTTGTCACTTTGCTCCAGTGAAAAACTATCTAGCAAGAATAGAGATATTGCTTGAAGAAACAAGAGATAGTGGCTGTACTCCCACATCATCATAAATGTGTAAGTTGAAGCACTCATCAACAAGTAGCAAAACCTCTAGGGAAAACAAAGAAAGAAACTAAATATCAACAGCTTCATTACTATAAAAATCTATGAGGTTGTTACCTCAAATTTTGCAGCTCTGTTACTGGTTCCACTTTAAGGCTATAAAATTTTTGAAACTTTGTTTTTAAATCACATAATTATTAAATCCTTACATAAACAATAAGATCTTAAATCAAGCACTCGAGAGAAATCAACCACTTGCCCTTCAATGTTCAACATTATACTGAGAACTTCAGGAAGACAAAGAAAAAAGAAAATTCAGTACAATTTTCTTTCACCCCAAAAGAGATAAAGGAATAAATATTTTTAAATGGTGGCTTTTACTAGACTTGACTGCTGGGCTTTAGTTACAGTGGAAGTAACTCCTTTCACTCTATAATATTTTAACTTCCCTGGTGCTTCATATTTTCCTAAGAGCTTCCATGTGCTTAGTCTATTTATGTCTCAGTCCATTCCACACCCCATGGAAAAAAGTCTATTTCTTTTTTCATTTCCTTTCAGCACAGTGTGGCCTTACCTTTTCCCAAAGTTTATACTGTCAACCATATAAAACTCTCAGCTGTTTTCATCTGCTAAAGTACTAAACACAAGGATTTCACTGCCCTTGCCTGAAATATGCCTGGCTAAAACCTATTCTGTCCTTCCAAATGTCATCTCCCAGGTGATCCCTTAGTGAGAAACCAAGTCTTAGCATATTTCTAGCAACAGTCTCAACTTCTTCTGGGGACCTACTTTTTTATTCCTAATTCCTCCATCAGCCACAGTGTCAAAAGAATTGGTTCTGATAAGAACAATGAAAGGACAATAAGAGTCAAGTCAAGAAACCTAAGATAAGAACTGTGTTCTCTAAAACTAAATCTTTCAGACTCAGCTGACTATACTCAATGATAAATTCCAGAGTCAGAGACACCTCAGACGATCAGCAGATGTAAGAATTTTTCAGCATCCTGAATAAGATTAAGACCAGATAACAAAATGTAAGCGATGGAAAAATTCCATCAGTTGATCAAATATCAAGGGCAAGGTCCAGAAGGGCTCAGCACTAATAGAATACATAAGCTTCTGCTCTATCTATCACCATAGCTGTAAGAGAAAGTGTTCTGGAAATCTTCTAACGTGGAACAACAGAACTGTAATAACCAGGCCTAAAACCATTATCCTCAGAAAAACCAGCTCCAGAAATCAATGAAGGGTCAGATCTAGATTCAGCTTAAGTAACCTACTGGCCACTTGAGAGATTACTTTGGGGATGCTAGCGAAAAGCTACAGTATAATGAAACAAATTGCCAATTCCAAAGGTTTATTCTCAAACTACTCTAAGAACATGCAGTGAAAATACGATAGAGGGAATTCCCTGGTGGTCCAGTGGTTAGGACTCGACGCTTTCACTGGCAGGGCCAGGCTGGACCCCTGGTCAGGGAACTAAGATCCCGCATGCCGTGCGGTGCCACCAAATTAAAAATAATAGGGCTTCCCTGGTGGCGCAGTGGTTGAGTGTCCCCCTGCCGACGCGGGGGACGCGGGTTCGTGCCCCAGTCCGGGGGGATCCCGCGTGCCGCGGAGCGGCTGGGCCCGTGAGCCATGGCCGCTGGGCCTGCGCGTCCGGAGCCTGTGCTCCGCGGTGGGAGA
>NC_041228.1:41484511-41504985 GCF_002837175.3 Physeter macrocephalus
GGCCCGCGTACCCCAAAAAAAAAAAAAAAAAAAAAAAAAAAATAATAATAATAATAATAATAATAGAAACACATGTCAAACACAATCTGGAAAATGAACTAAGTTTCTCCTTTCTCTGGACATTTTCAAAATTCTGTGCACTCTTGTCTACCCCTTACCTTTCTCACTTCATTTTCAACTATGCCTTTATTGTCAGCTTTTTTATACACATTACTTAAGTAACATTAAATGGGTTTCAGTAATCAACCACAGATATCTCTGGATAGCTCCAGGTAACTCACAAAAGATCTGAGCTTGGATATCCTGATGCAACTGGGACCATGAGATCTAGACTCAAGAATGGAAAGCAAAGTACAAAATACATGATTAAAATATCCATGTTGCTATACTACTACTCAGTAACGAAAAGGAGCAAACTACTGGTACATGCAACATCAACTTGGATAGATGTTTATGGCATTAGGCTTTATGAAAAAAGTCAATCTTGAAGGATAACATACTACAGAATTCCATTTACATAACCTTTCAAAGTGACAAAATTACAGTGATAGAGAACAAATCTATGGTTACCAGAGGTTAGGGCTGAGGGAAAGATGATTATTAAGGGGTAACATAAGTGACATATAGTGTGTGTGTACATATACATACACATCTTGATTATGGTAATGGTTACCTGAAACTACACATGATAAAAATTCATACAATTATACACCCTTCCCCCCAGAAAAGGAATGCATGTAAAAAAGTTATAATAAAAAATACATATATATACTTAGTTTGAATTAGTTCACATGAAGTTGCAAAAACAGTACAAAGAATTCCCATGGGACTTCCCCGGTGGTGCAGTAGTTAAGGATCCACCTGCCAATGCAGGAGACACAAGTTCGATCCCTGGTCTGGCAAGATCCCACATGCCACGGAGCAACTAAGTCCATGCACCACAACTACTGAGCCTGCGCTCTAGAGCCCGCGAGCCACAACTACTGAGCCAGCGTGCCACAACTACTGAAGCCCGCACGCCTTGAGCCCGTGTTCCATAACAAGAGAAGCCACCACAATGAGAAGCCGGCACACCGCAATCAAGAGTAGCCCCCTCTCGCCTCAACTAGAGAAAGCCCGCGCACAGCAACAAAGACCCAACACAGCCAAAAAAGAAAAAAAAAAATTCCCATGGACTGCCTCACCCAGCTTCCCTCAATGACAATATCTTACACGACCATTATGCACTGTCAAAACCAGGAAATTGACACTGATACAATACTATTAATTCAGGTACAAACCTTCTTTAGATTTCAACACACACACACACACACACACACACAGGCATGTGTGTATAGGGTAAGTTCAAGGGGAAACAAACATAATTGAAGGATTGGACAGTTTTGCTTTTTATATAGATATATTTTTTGGTTCCTAAGTTTTATTCAAGAACTCATACAAAATATACCAGATAATTGAATTTTATTCCTCGTCTTCCTCCTCTTCTTCATCTTGATTAATCTGGAAGTAACGCAATTCATAACCTTCTTTGCTGTTAGCAACTACGCATAACCAATCACAGATTATTCCTCTTCAAATATTTTTTGGTGAGATATTTCAAATACCTTTTGGAAAAAGGCACCTCAGCAGTTACAGTAATCTTGCTTTTGCTTCTTTCAATTGTTACAACACCTCCGCCAAGATTCCTAGCTTTTCCATTCCCTTTCTCCCCTGAAGAAACTGCTCAAAATTGGCAGCATCCGTGACTTCATCTTCTACAGAATGGGTATAGTCAAGAGTAAACTTTAGGACCTACTTCTTTTCTTTGCCCACCCTGTGCCACAAGATTTTTAACGGGCACCATGGCAGCAGCGGAGGCAGAAAGAGCAGTTTTGCTTTTTAAAAAATTGAGTTTTAAGCTGAAGGGTTAAGAATACAGTAAACTTGCTTTTTTTTACTACCATGTTTTTATAGAATGCTTAATATTGTCACCCCTTTAATATTTTCATAGATATTTTGCTCTTGCTGTGTACTCTTGAGTACCAGATGAGTGGTTAGTTATAAATAATCAAATAACTGATAAGGACAATTTTCCTCCTTTACCTTAATACAAAGAGAGGAAAAAACAGAAAGAGGAAGGGAGGGAAGAAGGGAGAATATTATGGAATACTTTCAAAATAGAGAAAAATAATTGTGGTTAAATAAAAAAGGAGAAACAGGGCTTCCCTGGTGGCGCAGTGGTTGAGAGTCCGCCTGCCGATGCAGGGGACACGGGTTCGTGCCCCGGTCCGGGAAGATCCCACATGCCGCGGAGCGGCTGGGCCCGTGAGCCATGGCCCCTGAGCCTGCACGTCCAGAGCCTGTGAGAGGCCCGCTCCGCAATGGGAGAGGCCACAACAGTGAGAGGCCCGCATACCGGGAAAAAAAAAAAAAAAAAAAAAAAAAAGTTGAAACAAAATGTAAACTAAAATAGGAGTATAAGCTATTCTTGGATCCCTTCAAAAAGCACCAGGTCCTTGGTAAACAACAGTAAACTGAACGGAAATATACTTTTCACTGTATATCTATCCATTTGCACTGACTGAATTTTTTTTTTTACCATCTGTACAATGTAGATGTATTACTTTTTAAAAAATTTTATTTATTTATATATTTTATTTTTGGCTACATTGGGTCTTCGCTGCTGCACACAGGCTTTTTCTCTAGTCGCAGCGAGCAGGGGCTACTCTTTGTTGTGCTGCACAGGCTTCTCATTGGGGTGGCTTCTCTTGTTGCGGAGCACGGGCTCTAGGTGTGCAGGCTCCAGTAGTTGCGGCACGTGGGCTCAGTAATTGTGGTGCATGGGCTTAGTTGCTCCGCGGCATGTGGGATCTTCCCCGACCAGGGATCAAACCCATGTCTCCTGCATTGGCAGGTGGATTCTTAACCACTGCACCACCAGGGAAGCCCCTGTATTACTTTTTTAATTTAAAAAAGTTAGAATTAAAAAAATACTAGAAAGAATACATAACATGGCAATAAAAAAAAGTTATTCAGAAAAATATAAAATATAGTATAGAAGGGAAAAAATAAGTTTACATTTCATTCTACCTTTTCCAAAACTCCTTCTTTTAAAATAAATAAGAATAATGGTTTTATTAAAAAGATATTTGAAAGGGAATTCCCTGGCGGTCCAGTGGTTAGGACTCCACGCTTCCACTGCAGGAGGCACGGGTTTGATCCCTGGTCGGGGAACTAAGATCCCACATGCTGGCCGGTATGGCCAAAAGTAAAATAAAATAAAATAAATATTTGATAAACCTTTTTTTTGGCAACAAAACTTTCACATTAATTCAAAATAATGGTAACTACAAAGAAGCTTAGGCAGTTCATTTTGCTATATTATACACTTTTATTCAAAAACTGAAGAACTATTCTTCCCTAAGAGACGGCTGCACAATCTAACAGGAAAACACTCAAAGACTCCCTGTTATAGAAAATATTCTTTCTCAGAAAGCTGTTTATACAAAACCAACAAAAGGAAAATTACAAATCTGACATGTGTTCTTATTATTTTAGATAAAAAAGGAAATACTAGTGTTATAAAAAATGAAATAAAGTTTGCTATGCTCAGGAATGCAGGGGACACGGGTTCGTGCCCCGGTCCGGGAAGATCCCACATGCCGCGGAGCGGCTGGGCCCGTGAGCCATGGCCCCTGAGCCTGCACGTCCAGAGCCTGTGAGAGGCCCGCTCCGCAATGGGAGAGGCCACAACAGTGAGAGGCCCGCATACCGGGAAAAAAAAAAAAAAAAAAAAAAAAAAGTTGAAACAAAATGTAAACTAAAATAGGAGTATAAGCTATTCTTGGATCCCTTCAAAAAGCACCAGGTCCTTGGTAAACAACAGTAAACTGAACGGAAATATACTTTTCACTGTATATCTATCCATTTGCACTGACTGAATTTTTTTTTTTACCATCTGTACAATGTAGATGTATTACTTTTTAAAAAATTTTATTTATTTATATATTTTATTTTTGGCTACATTGGGTCTTCGCTGCTGCACACAGGCTTTTTCTCTAGTCGCAGCGAGCAGGGGCTACTCTTTGTTGTGCTGCACAGGCTTCTCATTGGGGTGGCTTCTCTTGTTGCGGAGCACGGGCTCTAGGTGTGCAGGCTCCAGTAGTTGCGGCACGTGGGCTCAGTAATTGTGGTGCATGGGCTTAGTTGCTCCGCGGCATGTGGGATCTTCCCCGACCAGGGATCAAACCCATGTCTCCTGCATTGGCAGGTGGATTCTTAACCACTGCACCACCAGGGAAGCCCCTGTATTACTTTTTTAATTTAAAAAAGTTAGAATTAAAAAAATACTAGAAAGAATACATAACATGGCAATAAAAAAAAGTTATTCAGAAAAATATAAAATATAGTATAGAAGGGAAAAAATAAGTTTACATTTCATTCTACCTTTTCCAAAACTCCTTCTTTTAAAATAAATAAGAATAATGGTTTTATTAAAAAGATATTTGAAAGGGAATTCCCTGGCGGTCCAGTGGTTAGGACTCCACGCTTCCACTGCAGGAGGCACGGGTTTGATCCCTGGTCGGGGAACTAAGATCCCACATGCTGGCCGGTATGGCCAAAAGTAAAATAAAATAAAATAAATATTTGATAAACCTTTTTTTTGGCAACAAAACTTTCACATTAATTCAAAATAATGGTAACTACAAAGAAGCTTAGGCAGTTCATTTTGCTATATTATACACTTTTATTCAAAAACTGAAGAACTATTCTTCCCTAAGAGACGGCTGCACAATCTAACAGGAAAACACTCAAAGACTCCCTGTTATAGAAAATATTCTTTCTCAGAAAGCTGTTTATACAAAACCAACAAAAGGAAAATTACAAATCTGACATGTGTTCTTATTATTTTAGATAAAAAAGGAAATACTAGTGTTATAAAAAATGAAATAAAGTTTGCTATGCTCAGGACATCTGACATCACTGAAAGGAGGAAAGAACATTTTTCAGAGATTTCAAAAAGGAACCATAAGTAAATACAATTTCCTGGCCAACCAGGTCCCTACAGTCCCTTTTTCTAGCCAGGAATTCTTAACCTAAGACAGGCAGACGGACTGTCAAAGGATTGCTACATTTAAGTCAATTTCAGTGTACTTGGTTGCCTTTTATAATCACATTTATTTTATTTTATGCATTTAAAATCATTATTCTGAGACAGAGTCTCTAAGTTTCACTTGACTGCTGAAAGGGCTTATGGCAACAACAACAGCACAACAACAGGAAGAATCTAAACTATCCAAGAGTCTCCTGAAGCTCACTAGCTTACCTACACCTCAGTCACAGAAAACATACGGGCAAACAAAATATGCAGTGCTACCATTGTTGTCCCTTGTAGTCACTCTTTATATCTTCATTAATATTCTTCAACTTGTGATGATTAAAGGCCATCAATGTTCCAGAAGTGAGAGAAATGGTAAAATAACGAGACAGATTAATTTTCAAAATAAGATATTCTTCATATATTTGTCAAGTAACTGCACTAAAACAATATAACATCTCCTTTCTCATAAATATAATTTACTGTCAATCAGATTACAGAATAACAGTTATAACAAGATTACCTAACTATATCCTTTACTGTGTAGTAACCAGGTTTCACTGAATATGATTTAACTCTTAATATGAATAGCTTTAAAATAATGTACCACATTTGCAATACATCAGAATTGTGACAAATAAATTTGCATCTTACCTCTCCATAAGAATTTAAGTTGCTTTTTAAATAGCCTGTAAGTGCAGCAACTTGGCATGCAAAATATGGTAGTGCCCAGTTTTCTCTTAAAGGAATGGAGTATTCAATTCTTGTCGTATCTACCCTAAAATAAACCACAGATGAACAGCAAAATAGCGACATTATATTTGTGTAACACTATACTTTTCAAGGCACTTTCACACACTGTTGTTCTCCATATCCTGTGAGATAGGCATGGACAAAGCCACCATTACCTATACAGCATCTTTGAACAAATTAATAGTGTTTCACCCTTACCTTACCTCCTACCCAGGAAGACTTACTGCTGCTGTGTCTGCTTGATGAATAGATGCGCCTCTGTGAGAAGCTGAAAAAGGCATCCCTGCTCTGGGCAGATACAGCCTCATGCTACAACACACAGCTTGCTGCAGAGTACACTGGAGTTCAGCTTCCCACCCTCCCTTCCCTTAACAAGATGGCTACCCCTCTCTAGAGCACAATGTGCACTACATAACTAGCAGGGCTGGCAGATCCACAGTTCTTATACTAACCCTTATATAAAAGGAATATGGGGCTTCCCTGGTGGCGCAGTGGTTGCGCGTCCGCCTGCTGATGCAGGGGAACCGGGTTCGCGCCCCCCGGTCCGGGAGGATCCCACATGCCGTGGAGCGGCTGGGCCCGTGAGCCATGGCCGCTGAGGCTGCGCATCCAGAGCCTGTGCTCCGCAACGGGAGGGGCCACAACAGTGAGAGGCCCGCATACCACAAAAAAAAAAAAAAAAGGAATATGAAGTTCAGAGAGGTGACGACTTAATGAAGTCATATAGCTAGTAGGTGACACAACTAGAATTACAATGCATATCTTCTGATATCTAGTTTAATACTTTTTTCAATCAGCAGGTTACCCAGAATTAACATTACAGTAGTCCTTTATGTGATAGATCCAGAGAGCTTTGAAAATCTCCAGAATCAAACACAATGTCTTTGCAGGCTCCTCCTAAGTTTCTCCTCAATCAGTTTTCATTGAGAGCCTGTTGTCTCCTATGCATATCCTCACACCACAATGGACTCCCTTCCCAATAATAATTAAATCTGGATCTCATAAACCCAATGGCTATTTCCCACACAAAAAACAAAGGTGCTATTGCTTAAAAACTTTATGAAAATTGCTGCATAATTCTCCTAATAGAGACAAACATTCTTGCGTGTAATTTAGTTCAGTCAAATTGTGGTATAGGGAATTCCCTGGTGGTCCAGTGGTTTGGGACTTCGTGCTTTCATTGCCGAGGGCGCGGGTTCAATCCCTGGCTGGGGAACTAGGATCCCACAAGCCACGCGGCACGGCCAAAAAAATAAATAAAATAAATTAAAAGAAAAATTTTTAAATGTGGTATAGTCATACAATAGGATATTACTCAGCAATAAAAAGAAATGAACTATTGATACACCCAACATACATGAATCTCAAAATAATTACGCTGAGTGGAGGAAAAAAAAAATGAAAAAGTATATGCTATATGACTCCATTTATATAAAATTCTAGAAAATGCAAACTAATTTATAGTGACAGAAAGCAGATCACTGGTTTCCTGATCTTTCTTGATTTTCTAAAGCAGTAGAGGTGGGGTAAGAAGAGGAAAGAGGGAGATATTACCAAGAAGCACAACAAAACTTTTGGGTGTGATAATGTGTATTATACTGATTTTGTTGATGTTTCACAAGTGTGTCTAAATGTCTAAAATTATCAACTTCTACATTTTAAATATGTACAAGTTTATTCTATGCCAATTACATCTCAATAAAACTTCTAAAAAGTATTAGAAAATAACCTGTGTTCTATGAATGTATGTGTAATTGAATATATATACATAAATTAAAAACATGAAGATCGGGCTTCCCTGGTGGCGCAGTGGTTGCGCGTCCGCCTGCCGATGCAGGGGAACCGGGTTCGCGCCCCGGTCCAGGAGGATCCCACATGCCGCGGAGCGGCTGGACCCGTGAGCTGTGGCCGCTGGGCCTGCGCGTCCGGAGCCTGCGCTCCGCGGCGGGAGAGGCCGCAGCAGAGGGAGGCCCGCATACCACAAAAAAAAAAAAAAAAAAAAACATGAAGATCAAATGAAATAAAAGCTGGAAAAAACTTAGTACAGTGTCCAGAACCTAGAAAACAGTATTATATCTTACCTCTTTTATAACTCTGTAATGGACTATTTTTACTTAATATACTATGAGCATCTTTCCATAGTATATATGTCAATATACTTCAAGAATATTGAATGGTCATGGCACATAACTGTACAGGTTTATCATAATCTAACCAGCTCCTATTGTTATACACTTACATTGTTTCTGGCTTTACCTATTAAAAACGGTTTTTAAAAACAGGAACCAATGTTTTTGTATAGTGATCATTGGTTTCACTGTTAACTTTTAATTCTTTAATCCAATTGGAATTTATTTTACTATGTGTGCAATAAGTATTTCTTTTCCAGATTTGATTGCTGCAATACCATTTAGTGAACCTCATGTATTCTAAAGGCCACCTACTTTCATACCATATTATTTATGAAAAACTGTGGAAGTTAGCTTTCTAAAAGACAAAACAAGATATTCACATGTCATAAGTCAGGAAGTAAGAAGGAGATGTCTATTCTCAAGTCAGGACTCTGCCAACCACTCTATCAGCCTAGAATTGGGAAGGTGAACCTGGCAATCCTCATTCCAAAGACTCACTCACTACCCCTACCCAACACACAGCTTAGTGCAGTGAAACCTATAAAACTCTGCACCAGAAGCACTGTCTGGAGAAGGGATGAAGGAAACCTCTAGTCACTGCAGCAAAAACTGAGTAGGGTCTCTGCCAGTTACTCTCTACACGTGAACAAGCCTCCTCACGGCCACAGTCCTGAACATTTGTGCTACTCTTGCTCTTCCCCACACCACCCATGCCTGGCGGTAGTGAGAACCAGAAGGCTAATAGTGGGATGGGACAAAATCCAATGAGACTCACTTTTTCTCCCCCGCGGCAGAGTCTAGCAGACAGCAGCACAAACCAGCAATTCAAATAATAACTACTTTTATCAATTGCATCTATGGATACATTCCCAGAGATCAGCTAACTCTGAGTTTTTGTGTTTTCATTTTAAACACATCATAGTGTAAACATAACCTGAATCACTTGGATGACCACTTTGTAACTCACTACTGCCAAAAATATTTCAGGACTCACTTCCATGTTTGTGTTAACAATCCAGTTGGTAACACAGTACTACTTCAATTAGCTTGGGCTAATCAGAAAAAAAATGAGATGGTCTTAATACTAAACGATGTATTGCCAAGTAAAAACAGAATGATGTACTGATCACTGTGGTAAAAGAAAAAAGAAAAGAGATTTCATAATGGACTGAACAGAGCAACATGATGAGAAATGAGTCATCTCACAGTACCTAACTGTGTAGGTTTGTCATACACAGAGAGTACAAATTTGGTGTCAGCAAAATATAATTTTTCACATTAAAGTTTTTAGTTAATATTTTACTGGTTTGTTACTTCATTAGTAAATTGGTTCCAATACATAAGGAGCTTAAAAACATAGTTTAATGCTTTATATTTAAGTAGCATTATCATTCAAATTATTTAAATCAACACATGGAATCTATGATTATTAAGTTTTAAATATATATAACTGAAGTTTGAGAAACATTGATTTAGATTAGATGTGAAAAACTGCTTGGCATGTCAATCCAATGTATAATGTGAGAAAGTTGAAAAACACCTATGCAATATCAGTATAACTTCTAATGGCTATATGTTCCCTTGCATTGACATATTACAATTTACCTAACCATTCCCTTATATTTAGGTTGTTTTCTAATTTTTCATATCATTACAAATAATACTATAATAAATAAGTTGAAGCAGTGAACTCTTTCCTTCTTTTTTGAATTACTTCCTTGGAGTACAATGAAATTCCTGGGAAAAACTGGCATCTAAAATTGAAAAACTTTATACTTCCACAAGCAACCAGAGTATACCAATATCATTATTACAGACCCAGCACCATGTGTCACCATTATTTTTTGTTAACTCTGGGACACGTGCATTCCTTGCATCTTACCCTTTTATGAATCACCAATGTGCACAGTTACCCTTTTTTGGCCAAAGATTAAACTTAGTATAGACTTTTAATCAGATATATTTTCTTTGCTCTTCAAATATAAACATGTGTCCACAGAAAGTGATTCTCAGGGATATATTTGTAGATGAGAAGATCAGTGGGGACCAAGAGCAATTTCTATATTGTTTATACATGAAGACTGGACTCAGGTTAGCCCATTTTGGTGATAAGTCTGATCAAAGGGAGTCATCTGCCTCTAATTTCCCCCCACTACTATATGCACAGTGCTATTTCCTGAAATTTTCTTGAATTTTCTAGTATACCTACATCTTTTAGTTTGAACAAACGAGCTATTTTATAATCCTGCTTTCTACTTCTAATATTAAGGAACGAGTGTCACAAAATGTCATTAAGAACAAAACTAATAATCATAATATAATGGAATGACTAATATCTTTTTGCACTTTTCTAGGCAATCATATATAAACCAAAGCTGATAAATAAAAAAGACAGCATACTCTCTCATGGCATTCAAATATATTTTGCAGTATAAAATATATACCAATATGGGACTTCCCTGACGGTCCAGTGGTTAAGACTCAGTGCTTCCATTGCAGGGGGCACGGGTTCAATCCCTGGTGGGGAACTAAGATCCCACATGCCGCACAACACACGGACAAAAAAAAAAAAAAAAAAAAGGAAAATATATACCAATAAAAAATAAACAATGCAAAACAAACACATGAAGAAAAAGCTACTTGCTAAGACGTTTCAATTGCTAAAAGATACACTTTAACAGACTATATCAGATTAATATTTCTACCTAACTCCTGCTCCAGCTACCCAGGATATATTGTGTCATTAAACAAGGCAATTTAATAAGGCAATTGAATTATAATTAAATAAGGCAATTTCCTTACAATTCTCATTAGGATCTTTAAAATAATTTATTTGACAGGGAGTCTTATTATTCTTTAATTGCTGTTATTTTTACATGATAAAGTTGCCTAGTCTTTCTGTTTGAACTTCTGATGAAGAAAGATCTAGGGATTAAATGAAATGAATATTAAAGTTCACTGTAGGTGACAGCCAGCCTCCAAAATGGTTCATAACAGTCCCTGCCTCCTGGTATTAACGCCCTGTGTAGCCACTTCCCATGTTGTGCCACGATTAGTCTGCATGACCAACAGAATATGGCAGAGTTATGTTCTATCATTTCTGATATTAGGTTATTAAAGATAGCTGGCTTCCAGTATGACACATTCACTCCAGTCTCTCTTGGATCATTCAGTCTAAAGGAAGCCAGCAACCAAGTTGTGAGCAGCCCTCTGCAGAGGTCCATGTGATGAGAAACTAAGGCCTTCTAGGCCAACAGCCAGCAAGGAACTGAGGCTTCTTGCAAAAGCCACATGAAGTGAACTAAGTAAAAATGATCCAGGCCAGTCAAGCCTTCAGATGACTGTAGCCCCAACCAACTACTGACTCAACCTCAAAAGAAACCCTTAGCTAGAAGCACACAGATAAGCCACTCTGGATTCCTGACCCTCAGAAATTGTGAGAGATAATGTTTGTTGTTTTAAGCTGTTAAGTTTTGGGTTGATCTGTTATACAGCAATAACTAATGCATCACATAGTCAAGAAAGCAATCCTTTAGAAGGTCTCTATTTTAAATAATGCTGTATACGAAACACACACTATCACTCTAAAAAGCAAGAAATTTCTAGACCTAGTCTATTAGCACTGAAATAAATTCTGTGAGTGTGCTATTAAATTTCTAAGAATAAATCCTAATGAAATTTTAGAAGAGTACATGGCAACTTAAAATATTCTCTAACGGGCACTTTCTGACTTAACAAGAAGTCATCTATACCCCTAGCATCCACACCAGATTCTCTAATACTATTTTATACTAAAAGGAATCAAAGCTCCAGAGAGAAAAGGCTAATTGCAAATCTTTCATTGGAATATACAAGGTGAGCCTGCTCTTCCTGTTGAGCCAGAAAACAAGACACTTTCAAAGATTAATGAAGAGTGTCAAAAGAACTCGGGAGCCAGTCTGAAAGCACTCCTATCGACCAATGTTGTAAAAATTTAAGCAAGAAAAAGAATAATGATGGTAATGTATTTTAGCCCTATCGAATCAATGAAAATCTCTAAGTACAGAAAGATGCTTAAAAAGGAGAACAACAGAAAATGCTTTTTATCACTGTATGAGACAGCTATTAAAACAATCTCTTGGGCTTCCCTGGTGGCGCAGTGGTTGCGAGTCCGCCTGCCGATGCAGGGGACACGGGTTCGTGCCCCGGTCCGGGAAGAGATCCTGAGAGGCCCGCGTACCGCAAAAAAAAAAAAAAAAAAAAAAAAAATCCCTTACAAAGAAATTGGTAATGAAAGTGAAATTAAGCATTTGTCCTAACTTTCTAATAGTAATTTAATTTAAAGGTAACCAAAGAACCTGGTTAATAAAGAAAGATTCTACTTTTGAAGAATGAAGCTAATGAAAATAGAAAAACCTAATTTTATAAACCCTAAATTAGGCAAAGACTGTCAACTAGAGTTATAACACTTGGGTATACTGTTAATGGTGAAAAGGACGTTCATTTGATGCCCCAGAACACCACATAGATTGTGTTATAGTCATAGGAGGAAAACATAATTATTCAATGGAGAGATCAGACTGTCATCCTTCAAACCAGCAGTCAATTTCAGCTTCACTAGGGATAGGCCAACTAAATACCCTGTAACTTGTAAAGTCACAGAACATGAAAACTACATCATCGACAATATATTCTAACCAAAATTGTTTATCTTGAATCCATCAAGCCTTTAGAGGTATCTTCCAGATTACATAAACACAGAAGACAGAGAGAAAAGTTAAATAACACCACAAGGAAGCAATAGGAGAAATCCAGAAGTTGGGACATTCTGTAGGACGACTGACTTGCCTTCAACAAGCCAACTGTCATTAAAAAAAGGGACTATGTTAGACTTAAAGAGAGTTAAGGAACGTAACAACCAGATGCAATACGTAGTCCTGGATTAAATACTGGTTTGGATAAACCAGCTATAGAGGGTATTTTGGGGTCAACACAGGAAATTCTAATATAGGCTGGGTATTAGAAAAGATAAAAACGTTATTGAAATAGAAAGGCAGAGGCTTCTAAATAAGGAAAGCAGCATATAAAACAGTATGTGCAATATATCTCATCTTGGTTAAAAAATATATACATATATATATATATATACATACATATACCACAAATACATACATGTATACACACACATATTCACAAAAGAAAAAGGTCCAAAAGAATATGCACCAAGATATAAACAATGCTGAGTGATTTCCAGGTGGTGGGAATGTGAAGTTGTTATTTTATTTTTGCTGGTTTCAATTTTTTTATGATGTACATATGTTGCTTTTATAATAATAAAGTTTGGTTCATCCCTGTACTCCCTTTATCAGTTAAGAAGAAATATACTGATAACTCATAAAGCTGGACAGCTATACTTGAAAACTTCTACGGAAGATTTTTTAAATCGCTTACTTCAAACTGTTGCCAGCATGTGACCCTAAACAAAGCCCAGTAAGACATATAGCCCTAATTCTGAAACTCAGTGTCTTTGAAGTACCATATTTTTCATTTGGCAGTTGCCAAAAGAAAATGTATAACAGAAGAAAGGTCTCATTTTCTAAAATTTAATCACGTTAAGTGTTATGAGGGGAAAGTGCTATGGAGAGGAAGCACTTTCAAAAGCCAAAAAAGGATCATTCAAAAAATAAATTTTTGACACTGACCAATGCCAAGAAAATTTTAGCTCTCCATTTCAAAGAAGTCCCATCCCCTACTATCTTTGTACTCACTATTAAAGAACTGAGGCTCCTTTAATCACCAAAAGGAATGGATTTATTTTTCAAAGCACACTGTCATAGATTAATATAGTGGTTAACTTAAAACTGATACATCTGATGCCTCTTCCTTCTTTTCATGAAGCTATGTCATCAATTTTAAATAAATGAGGAAAGACATGTATGCCGATGTTGCTATGGTTGAAAAAAGAGAGATAGAGGTGGGTGTATTATTTTTCAACTGTTGCATGACAAATGACCACAAATGTAGTGGCTTAAAATAACACAGATTCATTGACTCACAAACCCAGCACAGTATGGCTGGATTCTCTGTTCAGGGTCTCCTTAAGCTAAAATCAAAGCATCAACTGAGGCTGTAGTTCTTATCCAGGGCTTGTAGAGTTTTTACAAGCTCACTGGTTGTTGGCAGAATTCATTTCCTCCTCACTTGAATCCAGCAACAAGGCACCAAATCCTTCTCATGCTTCAAATATCTCTGACTTCCCTTCTGTACCAGCTGCAGAAAGCTGCTCACTTTTAGGGGCTCATACAATTAGATCAGGCCCACCAGCTAATCTTCCTACCTTAAGGTCAACTATGCCGTATAACCGGGGTCACCGACCCCCGGGCCAGGGACCAGTACTGGTCCACGGCCTGTTAGGAACTGGGCTGCACAGCAAGAGGTGAGCGGCGGGCGAGCGAGCGATGCTTCATCTGCCGCTCGCATTACTGCCTCACCCATCCACCCCACTTCCGTGGAAAAACTGTCTTCAACGAAACATGTCCCTGGTGCCAAAAAGGTTGGGGACCGCTGCCGTACAACACAACATAATCACAGGGATGAAATCTCATCATAGTCACAGGCAGGAATCAGGGCATGGAAGGTTTGGAGGGGGGAGCCATTTTTAGAACTCTACCAGTCACAAAAAATTGTAAAACTTAATGAAAAACACCTTTCTTACCTGTTAATAATGAACCATGCAACAGTTAGCATTCCTGCTAGCCAAGTTCCACTCATAAGCCAACTTGTAACAAATAAAGCAGTGACATATATTCCTTGCAATCCAAAAACAATGCCAATATAGAAATATACTGGCTCAATAATCTCCTAATTGGGAAAAAAAAAGAGAGGAGATAATAGGATGACAGTATATAATTTTGAGGATTCATAAATATGTGAGAAAATAAATATTAAAGTCAAAAGAGACACATACATTGCTACCAGTTGCTTGATATAAAACGCTGGCAATAAGTTCTGGATATAGAGACATTTGCTGCACTGCATTTATAGTCTTCAGAGATACAGTTTTGTTATTGTGTGTCAGTTCGTATACACCTAAAGCCAGAAAAATTTTTCTCCAGATTATTTATTCTGCTTTTACAAGAATTGAACATGTTATTCAGAGGTCATTAAATACTTTATTATCAAGAAGGATCTCAAAATATAATACTCTGTGCCTCATTTTTCCAATTTTTAAATTAACTACAAGAAAGACCAATACCTATATTCTGAGACATATCTCCACATTCAAGGGCTCCCACATATAAGAACAATGTTTTATTTTAGGAAAATATTGTTACTAAATATACAAATGTAGTTATCATACCTCTTTCAAATGAAGGTGCCTTTAACATATCCTTATAATAAGAATAATAAATGGCACTATCACCCTGAAATGTGATTTCCCGTTCAAGCTCCTAAAATAAAATGAAACGATTATTTAAATACCAGTGTCTTAAATTTCAACTGCAATCTTTTCTCTCCTCATATTCCAAATTAATGTTATTTATTTATCCTTTTATTCAAAGACATGTTTGAATTTTCCTTTAATCACTAGTGGCCATATTAATAAGATTAAACTTTTCAATAATCTGGCAATCACTTTAATGAAATACTTAAGGTTTAAACTAGATGGTAACTCGTAAGTTATTTGCCTATTATATATAAGAAAAATCTGGAAGGAAAACCCAAAGTAGTACCATAAGGAGAACAAGAATAGTATAGCAGGAAATAAAAAATGATGGTTGAGGTGTTAGAAGTCCATAATAAAAATATAAGTTTAAAGAGAAAGTATTATTTTTCTACTGCTATTCCACTTCCCTAGGTATCCAGAACAGCAGGTCCTTAATTAGGGCTTTTCAAGAGCAGCAGATAACTAACCAGTTCTTTTCAAATGAACTCCCAGAAATATAAGTAAATCTTAAAATTCCTAAAATTAGGCTGTGCAGAACCAAGAATATAGGTATTCAAAAACACTGAAACCTGTGCTTTTCATGCTAAATCAAACTTTCATAAATCTATAATCTTTTAAAATGAAACATGTTTATTTTCATGCATAATTTTATCAATTAATACAAAAGATATCATAGCAGTTTCCCCAAAGTTTGATCAACAGAACTTCCTAAGGTATTAATGGGTGTTACCTAAAAAGAGTTAAATAAGCTATGTAAAGGCTGGATTAGAGAAAGTTAAATGAGTTTTTTCATTGCAAGACTTTTCAGAGTTACACTATTCATTATGCACTGAGAATCTCTATAAGTTTTTCCTAGATCTATTTGACCAGTGAACCCCCTTATTTTTTCTCATTTAGAGCTTATTAGTCTAAATAAATTTCCTCAAAATTATTTTTTATGAATGGGTACTGATTTTTCTTCCTAAATTTCAAAGATGTGAACTCTTAATCAGTGCTTCTCAAAGTTAATGTGCATATAAAACTTCTAGAGATCTTATTCAAACATAGATTCTGATTCTAAAGTGTGGCCTGAGAATTTGCAATTCTGAAAAAGCTCCCAGATGATGCCAATGCTCCTGGCTCATCACAATGCTCTTCATGAATGTCTTCTAGATTTTTAAACCTTATTGTTCTCAATTCTGCCTACATAACAGAATCACATGGAAAGATTTTGTGCAATATTGACCCCAGACACTCCCCCCACCCCACCCAAGAATCTGTGAGGAAAGTTATTTTTTAAATCATCCCAGATTTTTCTATTGTACATCCAGTGTTGAGAACAACTAATACTTAATCTTCATAACATTTTCAAGGGAATAGGCTATACAAAAGCCTTGGTCAAATCAATACAGTTGAGTAATTACTCAGTTAAATGTTTTGGCGCTGTTAGATAAATCAATGGCTTAAAAACATTTAGTCAGCTTGACTACTCGCTCAAAAATAAGAACAACAAAAAAGAGTTTGGGCTAAAACAAAAACGAAAAAACTTTAGAGTCAAGTGGTAACACCACGAACTTTGCCAATGCATATTACAGGTATACCTGATTGTCTGAAAACAAACTTATTCAAAGGCCAAATGAATTATGACTATAACTATAGTAAGTAAAGAGTCTGTGATTAACACATGATTTAAAACCAAACATTAAACATACTAATATGAGGCAACATTTTAATAAATACTGTTATGTCTGCTAATCATTTTCAGCACCTCAAAACATTCTAATCTAAAAATTAAAATATTTTGAGGCTGAAACTTCCACACTGTTTCTTAAATGTAAACTACCAAAACTACTAAAAAGCTGACTAAACTTCATAACATTTCACTGTCATCAAACGTCCCGATAAATCAACTGCATGAAGGAAAGCCCCCTCATAATTGCTGTTCTACCACCTTGAAATACATGCTATTAAATTTTTCAAGGTTGCTACTGTGACTCAAAACAGCTTCCAAACCATTTTGTTCCTACTGGCTTACAGCCATAACATTAAGAAAGCACTTGTCATACTTATCATGCATATGTTTTGGCTCCCTGGAAAACACATTATTTAAATTAACATTAAATATTAAAACAAACGTTCATATGCTCAAAATTCTTTCTTCTCACCTGCCTGTTGGAAAACCAGAATTTCCGTTCATGGTATGCTGATAAATAGAGAGCATACATCATACCACTAGTAACTGCTGCAAGACAGCCAATGAATATCTTTGCAAAGCGCTGAAATAATATATCTGAAAGAGCATATTAAAAGTAATCAGTTGTGGATGATATTTATATATATGGATTTCTATTAAAAAGAAAAAGTAATCAAAGGTTGTATGTATCCTTGATATGATGTGACAAAAATGGCATTCTAACTCTGTGGTCTTCCTCCCCCAAACCCATAATCCCAGTCTAATCATTAGAAAAACAGCAGACAAATTCCAGGGGAGGGGCATCCTACAATATACCTGACCAGTACTCCTCAAAACTGTCAAGGTCATCAAAAACAAGGAAAGTCTGAGAAACTGTCACAGCCAAGAGAAGTCTAAGGAGACATGATAACTATATGTAATGTGGTATCCTGGATGTGATCCTGGAACAGAAAAGGACATTAAATACACACTAAGGAAATATGAATAAAGTATGGACTTTAGTTAAAAATAATGTATCAATATTAGTTCATTAATTGTAACAAATGTACCATACTAATATAAAATGTTAATAATAGGGAAAATTCTGGGGGGCGGGGGGCATGTAAAATGGGAACTCTGTACTATACTGTCTGCTCAAATCTTCTATAAATTTAAAATTAAAGTCTATTAATTTAAAAAAGGAATAAAAGGAACGTACTACCAAATATCTAGAGAAAAAAAACAGGTTCATTCAGAATTACTATTATTTTTTTCCTTATCAAGAAATTTTTTTAAGGAATAATTTACATACTATAAATTACATACAGGTCTTTAAATTGTACAATTCAATGACTTTTGATGATTATGTATTTAAAACATCATATACAACATCATATACAAAGTATTCACATTATATATATGTAAATAATTTTTTAAATTATTTATTTATTTTTTGGCTTTGTTGGGTCTTCGTTGCAGCACGCAGGCTTTCTCTGGTTGCGGAGAGCGGGGGCTACCCTTCGCTGCGGTGCGCAGGCTTCTCATTGCGGTGGGTTCTCTTGTTGCGGAGCACGGGCTCTAGGCGCCTGGGCTTCAGTAGTTGTGGCACACGGGCTCTAGAGCGCAGGGTCAGTAGTTGTGGCGCACAGGCTTAGCTGCTCCGCAGCATGTGGGATCTTCCCGGTCCAGGGCTTGAACCCGTGTCCCCTGCATTGGCAGGCGGATTCTTAACCACTGCGCCCCCAGGGAAGCCCCTATGTAAATACTTTTTGACGAAAACATAAAACACATTTGAATCTTCTACACACAGGGTGATTTAGTCCTGCTATAGTTATTAACTATAATTCAGTATAATAATAATAATATATGATTTCACTTATATGTGGAATCTAAAAAACAAAACAAATGAACAAACATAACAAAACAGAAACAGTGTCATAGATACAAAGAACAAACAGGTGGCTGCCAAAGAGCACAGAGGTGGGGGGAGGAGAGAAATAGGTGAGGGAGATTAAGAGGTACAAACTTCCAGTTGCAAAATAAATGAATCACAGGTATGAAATGTAGTGTGGGAAAAACAGTCAATAATTATAGTGACAGATGACAACCTGACTTACAGTGGTGATCATTTTGAAATCCACAGAAATAGCGAATCACCATGTTGTGTAACAGGAACTAACACAGTATTGTAGGTCAATTATACTTCAAAAACAAACAAACTCATAGAGAAAAAGATCAGACTCGTTACCAGAGGTGAGAGGTGGGGGAGAGGGAACTGAATGAAGGCAGTCAAAATGTACAAACTTCCAGCTGTAAAATAAATAAGTACTGGGGATATAATGTACAACATGATAAATATAATCAACACTGCTATATGTTACATATGAAAATTGTTAAGAAAGTAAAATCTTAAGAGCTCTCATCACAAGGAAAAAAATTTGTTTCTATTTCTTTAATTTTGTATCTATACAAGGTGTTCACTAAACTTTTGTGATAATCATTTCATCATGTATGCAAGTCAAATCATTATGCTTATACAGTGTTGTATGTCAATTATATCTCAATAAAACTATAGGGGAAAAAAAAGATTCAGTAAATTAAGCCCAGGCCTAAAGGCCCAAAGCCCAGTGTTACGTTATTAAATGACTGAGCGGTCTGTAAAAACAAACTGGTTGACTTATTAACTTAGATAAACTAAAATCTTAGCTGTTTTCAAAACATTATTTAATAAATATTAATTTGGATAGTATACTAGAGACATTAAATAGAATAACTAGCTAGATATCACTAAATTAATAAGAATTATATTCAAAGTGCTTGAAAGACACTACCCAATAAATCAAACATTAGAATCAGGGAATTCCCTGGAGGTCCAGTGGTTAGGACTCTGCACTTTCACTGCCAAGGGCGCGGATTCAATCCCTGGTCAGGGAACTAAGATCCCACAAGTCTTGCGGTGCAGCCAAAAAATAAAAATAAATAAATAAACAAAATAAAAATTAAAAAAAATAATCAGCATGACACAACTGCTTTAAAATTACTGCTTTCCAACTGACAAAGGATTAATCTCCAAAATATACAAGCAGCTCATGCAGCTGAATATCAAAAAAACAAACAACCCAATCCAAAAATGGGCAGAATACCTAAATAGACATTTCTCCAAAGAAGATATACACACTGCCAACAAACACATTAAAGGATGCTCAACATCACCAATCATTAAAGAAATGAAAATCAAAACTACAATGAGGTATCACCTCACACCAGTCAGAATGGCCATCATCAAAAAATCTACAAACAGTAAATGCTGGAGAGAGTGTGGAGAAAAGGGAACCCTCCTGCACTGCTGGTGGGAATGTAAATTGATACAATCACTATGGAAAACAGTATGGAGGTTCCTTAAAAAACTAAAAATAGGACTACCATATGACCCAG
>NC_041228.1:41505345-41516767 GCF_002837175.3 Physeter macrocephalus
ATAGAGAATGGACTTGAGGACATGGGGAGGGGGAAGGGTAAGCTGGGACGAAGTGAGAGAGTGGCATGGACATATATACACTACCAAATGTAAAATAGCTAGCTAGTGGGAAGCAGCCACATAGCACAGGGAGATCAGCTCAGTGCTTTGTGACCACTTAGAGGGGTGGGATAGGGAGAGTGGGAGGGAGACGCAAGAGGGAGGGGATATGGGGATATATGTGTACATATAGCTGATTCACTTTGTTATACAGCAGAAACTAACACAACATTGTAAAGCAATTATACTCCAATAAGAATGTTAAATAAATAAATAAATAAAATCACTGCTTCCAATAGTACGTGTAAAGCATTTGGCCTGGCACATAGTAAGAGATCAGTAAATACTATCAATAGGTATTATTACTGGGCTACAGAAGCATACTTGCAAAAATATATGACAGTTAATTAAAGCAATGTTGACACAATGTAAACTATAAACAGACTAATAATAAAACTTACCTACCATGGCAATTTGGTAAAAGTGCTACAAAGTTTCTAAATATGTATCTTTTCCTGTTTTTTTTTTTAATTGTCTTGGACAATGACAAATTAATCCTAATTATCAAGAGCTATTATAAAAAACATATTCAACCAAATCTTATATATAAATGCCTTACCTTAGTGCCATTTTGTTTTTGAAAGATTTTGTAAAGAGTCAAAGCTGGAATCACGCTATCAGTGTTTGGTATAAGTGTATATATTTTAGACAAAATAAAGAGCTCTGAGGGGCTTCCCTGGTGGCGCAGTGGTTGCGCGTCCGCCTGCCGATGCAGGGGAACCGGGTTCGCGCCCCGGTCTGGGAGGATCCCACATGCCGCGGAGCGGCTGGGCCCGTGAGCCATGGCCCCTGAGCCTGCGGGTCCGGAGCCTGTGCCCCGCAACGGGAGAGGCCACAACAGAGGGAGGCCCGCATACCACAAAAAAAAAATAAAATAAAATAAATAAAGAGCTCTGGGCCCTGGAAATTATTTATTAAAAATTATCACGGGGGACTTCCCTGGTGGCACAGTGGTTAAGAACCCGTCTGCCAATGCAGGGGACAGGGGTTCGATCCCTGGTCTGGGAAGATCCCACATGCCGCGGAGCACCTAAGCCCGCGTGCCACGACTACTGAGCCTGTGTGCCGCAACTACTAAAGCCCATGCACCTAGAGCCCGTGCTCCTCAACAAGAGAAGCCACCACAATGAGAAGCCCATGCACCACAACGAAGAGTAGCCCCCGCTCGCCGCAACTAGAGAAAGCCCGCATGTAGCAACAAAGATCCAACGCAGCCAAAAATAAATAAACAAATAATAAGTAAATTTATTTTTAAAAATTATCATGGGCATTCCCTGGTGGTCTAGTGGTTAGGATTCCAGGCTTCCACTGCCGTGGCCCAACCAGTATTCAACCCCTGGTCGGGGAACTGAGATCTGGCAAGCCACGTGGCCAAAAGAAAAGAAAATTCTAGGATTCAATTTCATAAAAAGTGAAAAAAAAGAAAAGAAAAAAGTATAAATACATTGAAAAAATATAAGCAGTACTTGCCAAAATTTTAAGAATAGTTATTATCTACTGGAATTATACATATATTTTTATTATACTTATCTCTATTTTCACATTTCCTACCCTAAAAATATATTTTTGTAATCAGGGGAAAATACTATTTTATAGGCGCTATCTCTAAATCGTTTAAATACCTTTCTTATACTGTATTTTCTAAAACGTTTTAAATGATCACTCTTATTAGTCAGCTTTGCTGTAGTAAAAAAGTGACCCCCATGTTACCAGAGGCTTACAGAACAAATATTTAATTCTCATTCATGTTACTGTGGGTTTTGGGTCAGCAGTCACTCTCCACTCAATTCCAGACTTCAGATTAGCGGTGGCTCTTCTTGTACCTTCAGAATTCCAGAATGGGATCAGTCCCTATTTGGGACATGCTGCTCTCATTACAGAGGAAAAGAGCAGGAGAACAGGCAAAAACATACAATGCCTCTTACAATTTCTGGTCAGAACTAGTACACTGCTACTTCCACTCACATTCCATTGGCCCAGGAAAGTCACATGGATAAACCTGACAACGGGGTAGGGAAGTATACTCCACTTCAGAGAGGCAATCCAAATCACATGGTAATGGGAAGGAATGTATAATCCACTTTCAGGTCAGGGAGAAAACATTTGGGAACAATAGAAGGATCCACCAGGGTTTGCCCCTTTAGTCACAAATGTCTACTTCCGTCCCAAAGGCAAAACACACTCACTCCTTCTCAAGAAAGATACCCTTAGAGCAGCTTACTCAGCCTGCTTTCTGCATGTAGAAAGTTAGGGACTCATACATCATTTTAAGACATGAATAGCTGTGTCCTTCTTAATCTAGGCTGGCAGTTCTTTTGACAGTATGTCTCTCTCAAAGCTTAGCCGGCAATTCTCCTAGGTTTTTACCTAAGAGAAATAAAAATAGACGTCCACAAAAAGATTCGTACAAGTATTCACAGCAGCCTTATTCATAACAGCAGAATACTGGAAATTACTCAAATGTCCAACAAGAAAAGCAGGAACACTTACAGCAAGACAAATGAATCTCAAAATGATTATATTTTTAAAGGATAACATATTGAGCTAAGTGAAAGAATCCAGGCACAAGGACATATATGTTGTATGACTCCATTTATATGAAATTCTAGAACATGCAAAGTTAATCAATATTGAAAAATATCAGAAGAGTGGTTGTTTTGGGGGGTACAGGGAAAATCTACTGGAAAGGGACACAAAAGATCTTTCTGGGATAAGGGAAATGTTATGTATCTTAGTTGTAGTCAAGTACCAGAACTCATTTAATTAAATACCTATGATTCTGTGCATTTCTTTTTTTAAGCAGGGTTTTCTTTTCTTTCTTTTTATTTATTTATTTATTTATTTTTGGCTGCATTGGGTCTTCGTTGCTGCGCACAAGCTTCCTCTAGTTGTGGCGAGCAGGGGCTACTCTTTGTTGCGGTGCACGGGCTTCTCATTGCGGTGGCTTCTCTTGTGGAGCACGGGCTCTAGGCTGCAGGGTTCAGTAGTTGTGGCACACGGGCCCAGTAGTTGTAACTCGTGGGCTCTAGAGCACAGGCTCAGTAGTTGTGGTGCACGGGCTTGGCTGCTCCACGGCATGTGGTATCTTCCCGGACCAGGGCTTGAACCCGTGTCCCCTGCATTGGCAGGCTGATTCTTAACCACTGTGCCACCAGGGAAGCCCTGATTCTGTGCATTTTATGATATGTTAGTTATAACTTAATTTTTAAAAATTAAATCATTCACTTTTGCAAAGAAAAGAACAACTTTGTTGGCTTTTTACCTACTTGATTCCAGTCAACTCCCTACTCCAATAACTATACCCACAGTTTTTCTTCTAGATATGCCTCTCTCAAAGATTTAACTACAAGTATTTTGAGCTTATGAAGCTTTGTTTATTTGTCACATAAAGCCACACCCTTTGTTCTTTTTCCCTGAGTGCTTTATTCAACTGAAAGGAGTTAGTAGGAGCTACTTTAATCCATTCATACATTTTAACAAACTATGTGACAGTCATGCCCTTGATTTGGGCGTTGCCCTAAGGATTCAACTTAATCAGCCTTTGTTACTTAAAGTATTTCTCAATTTTATTGAATATTTTTTGCTAGTTGAAGACAAAGAATACTAATTTCAACACTACAAGCCCCAGAAATTTTGGATTCCTATTTTCCTCTTCATTCCTGATTGCAAATGGGCCAATTCTGTTCTAATGTATCTCCTTCCTGTAATCAAAAGGAGCTGATAGCTTCTGCTCCTCCCACCGCCGCCCTGAGTCACTGCCTGCACAGCTCTGGCCGCCTGGCTCCCCCTGCTAGCCACTGATATTTGGCATTCATACAACATGGCAGACATCGACAACTTGTCTAGGGTAGTTAAAAGATGTGTGAATGCTCTCAAAAACCTTCAAGTTAAATATGCACAGACAGAAGCCAAGTTCTAAGAAGAAGTTCATGATCTTGAAAGAAAGTATGCTGTTCTCTATCAGCCTCTATTAGATAAGCGATTTGAGATCATTAATGCCATTTATGAACCTAAAGAAAAAGAATGTGAATGGAAACCAGATGAGGAAGATAAAATTTCGGAGGAGCTAAAATAAAAGGCCAAGATTGTGATGAGAAAAAGGATGAAGAAAAAGAAGACCCCAGGAGAATTCCTGAATTTTGGCTGACCGTGTTTAAGAATGTTGACTTGCTCAGTGATATGGTTCAGGAACGTGATGAACCTATTCTGAAGCACCTGAAAGGTATTAAAGTGAAGTTCTCAGATGCTGGTCAGCCTATGAGTTTTGTCTTAGAATTTCACTTTGAACCCAATGAATATTTCACAAATGAAGGGCTGACAAAGAGATATAGGATGAGGTCAGAACCAGATCATTCTGATCCTTTTTCTTTTGATGGACCAGAAATTATGGGTTGTACAGAGTGCCAGATAGTTGGAAAAAAGGGAAGAATGTCACTTTGAAAACCATTAAGAAGAAACAGAAACACAAGGGATGTGGAACAGTTCGTACTGTGACCAAAAAAGTTTTTAATGACCCTTTCTTTAATTGTTTTGCCCCTCCTGAAGTTCCTGAGAGTGGAGATCTGGATGATGGCTGAAGCTATCCTTGCTGTGGACTTTGACATTGGTCACTTTTTACGTGAGTGTATAATCCCAAGATCAGTGTTATACTTTACTGGAGAAGCTATTGAAGACGATGATGATGATTATGATGAAGAAGGTGAAGAAGCAAATGAGGAAGGGGAAGAAGAAGGAGATGAGGAAAATAATCCAGGCTATGACCCAAAGAAGGATCAAAACCCAGCAGAGTGCAAGCAGCAGTGAGGCAGGATGTATGTGGCCTTGAGGATAACCTGCACTGGTCTACCTTCTGCTTCCCTGGAAAGGATGAATTTATATCATTTGACAAGCCTATTTCAAGTTTTTTGTTGTTTGTTTGCTCGTTTTTGTTTTTTGCAGTCTAAAATAAAAATGTCAAAAAAAAAAAGCTGCTGATAATCAAGGTACTCTAGTAATATTCTGTTTGTGATCTTGTTACCTAAAATAATTTTAAAATTATTATTAAAATAATATTATTAAGTTTTTATTTGTATTAAAATTGCAACTATTCACAGGAAACAGTTTTATAAAATGTTTTGTCACGCATAGCTGGATTATTATTTTCCAGCTCCCAAAGTTTTCTTGCTGCTAACCTTTGAACTAGATCTGTAGGTGACTCACTGCCTTTATCTTATGTGAGCAAATTTATATAAATGGCCCCTGAACTCCCTATGGGAAAGAATCTATTTACGAAAGCTGTTCAGCTCCTAAGGATGGCATATTCTCCAAAGCCACTTTCAGATATGGTTCAGAAGGATAACAGAAACGGAAGGACCTCCAGAGGATGAAGCCAAGGACGACAAAGAACAATGAACTGGGAAACTACTTCCAAGGAAAACAACTAGGGCCTAATCAAGAAACAGTCCCCAGAGGAGGAAAACCTCATATTTACCTAGTAGGATTTCAAAATTGCTATGGACCAGTGGTTAATGTGTCTCTCACTCTTCCTCTTTCTGAATGCAAGCATTTATTTTGATATCCTAGCCTCATCCAAAAGTGTATAATGGGAGAGGGGTCATGTGCTTTGCTAAGAAAAGCCTGCTTACAAGGTAGGCTCTTGGCAGGCAACTGGGAACCTGGATTTCAAAAGGGTTCCCACCATTTTCTAATGAGTGGTTTACTGTGCCTAACTTATTTGTGCAGACAGTGTGGTTCATACCTACTGCTTTCCTTCTGGGAATCTAGAATTTTCCTATGCATTAAGCAGAGGCTACATGACCAGCCACCAGTAAAAACCCTGAGCAGCGTTGCTAATAAGCTTCCCAGGTAGACAAACCTACAAATGTCACAATTTGATGCTAAAGGGATTATGCATGTCCTATGTGACTCGGAAGCTTCTGCCTAGTTTCTTGCAGTCTTCAGCCCATAGGCCCTTTCCCTTTGCTGATTTTGTTTTGTATTGTTCACCGTAATAAATTATAGCTGTGAATATGACTAAATTCTGAGACCTGTGACTCCTTCTAATCTCTGAACATGGGGGTGTTCTTGGGGACCCCTGACACAGAGCAGATAACTTGTCTTTTTAATTCATAGGTCTCTGGATTGAATGAGTCATAGCTGACCCTGATGAAGATAACAAGACCTTGGGCTTCAAGACTGATGCCCTGACTGGATAAGACTGAGTATCTTCCTTGGGGTCAGGGAGGTACCAAGTATATTTTGTCTGAGGGAGACAAGTAAATATTTATGACCAAAAGGCCAGAATGTGGTAGACTTTTTATTCCCAACTATTTTGTCCTTTCCTATAAAAAGATTTTTCATCCCTGCCTATTACCATGTGACTTGCCATGCTTCCCTGTAGTCAGACTAAACTTCTCCATCCCATTGTCTAGACTGATTATATGACTTGGTTGGGCCAACAGAATGTGAGTACAAGTGACAGTGTGCCAGTTCAGCAGAAACTTTAAGAGGTACTGCATGACTCTGCCTGTTCTCCTGCTCTTTTTCTCTGCCACAAGAAAAACACATCCCAAACAGGGATTATGCCTTCATGACATGAAGCTACATCAGCCAACCTACAGCCACAACATGTAATGTTGATCAGAAATAAATGTTTTTTGTAAGCCAGTGAGACTTAGGAATTGTTCTACAGCAAAACCTAATTAAAGTTGACCAATATCACCACATACTTAAGATAAAATGTTTATACATTTGAAATATTAATGTTACATTAATATATTACCTAACATAACTATTTTTGTAATAGCACAAAAACTCCAAATCTCTCTAACTTACGTTTTGGAACTCTTTCAGGAATTGCAGTATTGTTGATTTTCTCTTCTTTGGCAGATTCTTTATTTTCTGAAGACTTTGGCTTTTTTCTTTGGCGCAGTTCTATAGTTGGTCCTTAAAATATTTGAGAAGTTATTGCAATGTATGTATCAAATTATTCTGTCTATATCTCGAACTGATTTACTTTTATTATACTTAGGCAAAAGTCCCATGAAGAACTATTTGTACCAAAGATAACTTTCTTCATAATGATTTTAGCACTCCCCGCAAAACTTTCCTTTCCTACAAACAAAAAGACAATATAAGTTCTGCCTCCAACTTGTGCTTTCAGAGTCCTACTGATAAACTGAGCTCTTCTCCTGAGATGATGCTATTTTCAAAATATCCCAAAATAAGTAAACTCTTTTCCAGAATGACTGGAGAACAAAGTGTTATTTAATAACTTAGCTTATTATTCTAGTTACCTGAGAGTATAACATGCATCATTCATGAGTTAACAATTTTTTTAATAAAAATAAAATACATTGATCATAAAACTATACTTCACTTTTTTAAAATAAATTTTATTTACTTATTTATTTATTTTTGTCTGCATTGGGTCTTCGTTGCTGCACGTGGGTTTTATCTAGTTGCGGTGAGCGGGGGCTACTCTCATTGCGATGGCTTCTTTTGTTGTGGAGCACAGGCTCTAGGCACGAGGGCTTCAGTAGTTGTAGCACATGGGCTCAGTAGTTGTGGCTCATGGGCTCTAGAGTGCAGCCTCAGCAGTTGTGGCTCACAGGCTTAGTTGCTCCGCAGCATGTGGGATCTTCCCGGACCAGGGCTCGAACCCACGTCCCCTGCATTGGCAGGCGGATTCTTAACGACTGTGCCACCAGGGAAGCCCTATACTTCATTTTTTAAAATAATCCTGAAGGTTCTGGAGAATTTCACAGTGCTGTGGTATCGTTATCATTCAACAGTCTTAGAGATTTAGGTATTGGAAAATACGCTGAACCTATAAAAATCCCTGTATTTGGGAAACTCTCAGAAATTTTCCCAAAATTAGAGTATCTACTCTTTCTATACCCGATTAAAAAAATGTAATGCAGAAAGTACCTCCAAATCAGTAAACTAAATTCCAAATTAAACAGGAATTTACGATATTAAACTTAACTACTTTTCCTCCCTAGAGTTAATTATGAGGTAGACTATGTCATGTAGATATAGGATACTATGATGGGCTGTCAAGGTTTCAGGTGGTACAAGAACTTATCTCCTTCTAATAGAAGCAGAGAAGAGTTTTTTCTTTTCTCTTAGTAATGGCTTAAGGCTAGGAAAAATAAGCCTAAAAAGAGGAGTTAAAAAAGGAGAAATGAATCAGCTACTGTTGCTGATGATCAGATGGCTGATTCTCTAACTTTACTGTGGAAAATGAGTAAAATGGATTTTAAAGTAGCTTCAAAGCAAATTCACGTTTGCTAAAATATCTTTAAACACTGACACACTGAGGGAAAAAATACTGTATATTTAGTGGATTCTGTCTGACTAGTTAATTTTTAACCATTTCTATACTATTTATCATTTATTTTATAATCATGTTAAGTAGTAAAGTCAGTGAATACATTAGAAAATGACATTATTAGAAAAGCCATACCATGGATATTGAGTATTTTTGCCTACAAATCTGGGACAACTAATAAATATTATTATATTCCTTCTTCATGATTTCCTTTTAATTTTCCCCCACTATGGGTTAAAGCAAAAGTTAGAAGCATTCAACAAGAATGAAAATTTATGTAAAGCCAAATGAAGTCTTCAAATGCAAGTTATTATTTTAAATTTTATTTAAAAAGAATACATGGAAAAAATATAACCACGAGACATATACTTAGTAGATACACGTGCATGATTAAACACATTAACAGTACTGGATTAAAAAAAACTTAATTGGGTAATTTCAGAAATCAAGTTAACAAATCTACTGAGGAAGTTAACAAATTATGTGACCAATGGGTTAGATAGGGCTTTTTTTATTAGACAGTCTAAAAGCACACATTTAAGATAAAGATAATTTGGGAAGGAAGGGGATATTCACATAAAAAAGTGTTCTTTAAAAAAGCTATCATTTTTCTTTTTAAAAGAATTTCTCTATAAAATAAATCACTTTACAAGGATTTAAATAAAGTGTTCTCTGTGCACATAAATGGTTTTTTGTTTTGTTTTGTTTCTGTTTTTGGCCACACTGCGCAGCATGCAGGATCTTAGTCCCCTGAGCAGGGATGGAACCTGTGCCCCCTGCAGTGGAAGCAGAGTCTTAACCATTGGACCACCAGGGAATTTAACAAAAATTTTGCACAGAACCCCGTTATTTATGAAGTATATAAATCTTAATCAGTCATCTCTCAGGAATCTATATTAGCAATGTTTATCATACAAATAAATAATCTGTAAAGGATCTATAATACTGTATTTTCTTTATTATTATTTTTTTGGTCGTGCCGCACTGCTTGTGGGATCTTAGTTCCCTGACCAGGGACTGAACCTGGGCCCTCCAAAGTGAAAGCGCAGAGTCCTAACCACTGGACTGCCAGGGAATTCCAATACTATATTTTCTTGATTCTAAGAAGCCATATATTTTAAGATACTATTTGATAAGTTTTTCAAGGGGAAAATTGGCACTACTATGTTAAATATGTGCATTGGTTTTAAGACATGGCAATTTCAGCGGCATTAAATTGTGGGAGCAAAAAGTACTACTTGGGAAATACAGTAACCTTTTTAACCAATCTCTTCAATCTTGTCCCTAAATTTTTTGCCTGTGACCATAAATCAAAACTGACTGGATGCAAATGTTACCTCATTTCCTTTATATTGATCTTTTAACTTCATAATTGATAAACAAAGCCCAGAATCTTTAGGTGGATAAGTAACAAAGGCCAAAGCTGTGGACAAACTAGATTATTAATCCTGATAGGAAAGCTCTGGGATAGAATTCAGGTTTCCTTTTCACTATCTTATACTTTTAGCATTGTAAAGAAAAAGTCAAAGTAGTAAATCAACTATATTTCAATTAAAAAAAAAAAAAGAGGGACTTCCCTGGTAGTACAGTGGTAAAGAATCCGCCTTCCAACGCAGGGGAAGCAGGTTCCATCCCTGATCGGGAAACTAGGATCCCACATGCCACGGGGCAACTAAGCCCGCGCGCCACAACTACTGAGCCCACGCACCCTGGAGCCCGTGCGACAACTAGAGAGAAAAGTCACACGCCACAACTAGAGAGAAGCCCGCACACTACAAAGAAAGATCCCGCATGCCTCAACGAAGACCCCACGTGCCGCAATTAAGACCCAACAGCCAAAATAAAGGAAGAAGAAAAAAAAAGGAATCTGTCTATATCAAAAATAAAGAATAGGGGGCTTCCCTGGTGGCGCAGTGGTTGAGAGTCCGCCTGCCGATGCAGGGGACGCTGGTTCGTGCCCTGGTCCGGGAGGATCCCACATGCCGCGGAGCGGCTAGGCCCGTGAGCCATGGCCGCTGAGCCTGCGCGTCCGGAGCCTGTGCTCCGCAGCGGGAGAGGCCGCGACGGTGAGAGGCCCGCGTACCGCAAAAAAAAAAAAAAAAAAAAAAAAAATTAAAAAAAATAAAGAATAAAAGAAAAAGTGAAATAAATAAAAGTGATAACATAGCCACAAAAATAACCTGCTATTTCAGTCTCTGGCCCAGTGATCTTCACATAAGATAGTTAACAGGGCTACAAATAGGCTTGCAAATGTCCATCTAGACTATACATAGCAACTTCCAAGTGAACTGTGAACATTGCTCTGCTCAAGGCTATCACTTCTTTCTTTGCTCTAACATATCTTCCAGGAAACATAAATATAAATACCATGACCCTCTACAGCATCAAGAGAAGATGAGATTTCCCAAAGAGTATTTACGTAGAGAAAAGTGGGACAATGAAGAGGATCCAAGTGAATGTGAATGATAAGCAAAAAGCGATATAGAGAACATCTGGATACAAGTAAAATAGACTATTTAGTCTAATTTTAACACAGTGAATACAAATAACATGCATTTTGAAAAACAGTATAGAGTGCCTAATAAATGGAAAGTACTGAGAAAAATGCCTAGGACATAGACATGTTTACTGTAAATATCATTACTAGATTACAATAAATAAGAATTACTCACTCATTGTGGACTATTATATCCCAGTATCTAACACATTAGACAGTCAAATATTTATGGAATTAAAAAATTTGTTGAATAAACTTTAACAAAACTGCAATCCATTAATTGTTCCAAGATGTATTTCATTGCTTTGGATTATCTGTAATTCTACAAACAAAAATCATTTTTCATTTTATATCACAGAATTAAATTTCACAAACTTGTATGGTTTGTGAAACCGTAACCGGTTCTACATCATACCTCTTTGGTTAGGTGTAACTATAACCTCTTAAAACAATTTCTCATTTGCATGATATGTAATATTAAAGACGTTTAGTACTGCAGTATTAATTTTTTTTTT